>NC_037669.1:191392602-191425208 GCF_003255815.1 Theropithecus gelada
GGGGTGGGGATGGGGGTGAGGAGGTGGGGGTTGGGGGATGGGGTGAGGGTGGGGGGTGGGGGATGGGGGTGGGGATGGGTATGGTGATGTGGGATGTGGGATGGGGTGGGGATGGGGGATGGGGTGGGGGGTGAGGGATGGGGTGGGGGATGGGGGTGGGGATGGGGGTGAGGAGGTGGGGGTTGGGGGATGGGGTGAGGGTGGGGGGTGGGGGATGGGGGTGGGGATGGGTATGGTGATGTGGGATGTGGGATGGGGTGGGGATGGGGGATGGGGTGGGGGGTGAGGGATGGGGTGGGGGATGGGGGTGGGGATGGGGGTGAGGAGGTGGGGGTTGGGGGATGGGGTGAGGGTGGGGGGTGGGGGATGGGGGTGGGGATGGGTATGGTGATGTGGGATGTGGGATGGGGTGGGGATGGGGGATGGGGTGGGGGGTGAGGGATGGGGTGGGGGATGGGGGTGGGGATGGGGGTGAGGAGGTGGGGGTTGGGGGATGGGGTGAGAGTGGGGGTGGGGGTGGGGGATGGTGAGGATGGGGGTGGGGGCAGGGATGGGGGTGGGGGTGGGATGGGGGATGGGAACCGAAGAAGGAGAATTGCAGTGAATTCTTGCCTCCCAGCTATGAGGAAAAGCCACTGCCCAGATGTACAATGCCCCTGTGGGGAGACAGCCACCTGCCGAGTCTAACTCAGGAGGGAATTAGCCGTCCTCACCCCCACATTCACCCAGCGGCTCTGCACTGGCTTCAGAGGCTTTACGAAGGGGAAAGGGCACCTGTACGTCAGGAAACCAAGTTCTTAAACCCAGCATCACCGGTCGTGGGGCTACTCCATGTTCCTCCCGCCTGAGGCCAAGGCAGAGACGCCCGCATCCAGGTAGAACTTTTGCCTGTAACGTTCATTCTGAATCAAGGTTCTTCCTCAATCTGAAGAGTGCAGACTGTGGGCCATTCAAAAAAGAGCGGCCCAGAGGTGGCATTTGAGGGAGGGGCTTGTTCACGGAGCTGTACGTCCTGGGGACTTGGAGGCATCTTGGGGAGGGTACTGGGCCTCACAGGGTGTGGGTCAGGAGACACAGGCCAGTTCATTTAAATCTCAGAAGACAGCGCTCTGCTGACTTCAGGGTTACAACTGTTGTTGTTATTATTATTATTATTCCAGAGATGCCTTGTCTGTCTGAAAAAGGGCCCGCCTAGGGTGAGTGAGTGTTAAGGTTGTCCGCTTACAGGTCTGGGCCGGCCTGCCCATCTCTTTGAAATGAGCAGAGCCTCAGGACAGGCATGGACTCTGGACTGGGCTGCCAGACTGGCCCCTCGCCCCTCTCTGTTCCTGCCCCCACAGCCTGGCCAGCCAAGTCCAGAGGCACCACAGAGCTGCCAATCACGTCCTCCAACCCGCTCATTGTCCCTGCTGGCTCAGCCAAGGAAGAGGAAATGGGACCTAAACGCTTCCCAAAATCACCCGTATTCCCATCGCCATCTCTCTTCCCCCCAGATTCTGGTGCCCCGGATTCAGCAGAAGAAAACGTGCTGCCTTCCCATGCAAGTTCGCCAGCATTGGGCCCCCAGGCTCTGTGCCTTAGCTCTCTTTCCCGCGTGCACCGCTTCCTCTGCATGGAAACACCATAAAAATGCAGTCGATATTTTTCTTACATGGGCAAGGAAATCCAGGGACTCCATGGAATGTCCGAGGACAGATGTGCAGAGATGAGAATGATGATCTAACAGAGTCTTGTGGAGAGCTGCGTACGTGGCTGTCTCCCGACCCAGGGAGCCTGCCTCCCTCTCTGCTTGCGTGAGGGAGAGACTGGGTCCCTCAGGGACTGAGGACCCAGCCTCAGGGTGGCCAAGTGGAGGAGCGCTGTGGGTGGGGAGGAATTGCCCAGGCTCAGAGGCAATAGGAACAGCTGCAGGTCATTCCTGGAAAAGGAGAATGAATCCAAGCCAAGCCAAGCCAAGGCCTCCCCGCTTCCTGGGAGAGGCACAGTGGGTGGAAAGAATGGAGACTTTGCAATCAGAAAGCTCTGGACCACCCCTCAGCTCTCCCACGTGCTAGGGATGTGGCTCTGAGCCAGCCATTTAATTTCTCGAAGCCTTGTGTCCCTCTTCTATTGAATGGGCACAATGTCTCCTCCTTTCGTGTTTAAATAACATGATGTGTATCTGGCACGTGGGACTGAGCAGGCTCACAATGGCTGTTCCATCCTGTTTCACTTTATTTCAAGGCCAGTGACTGGGAAATGAACAGAAATGCCCACCACTCCTCCTGGAATGTGGCAAGTTATATTGAGTGGACCCTCCCTCCATGTAGAAGGCTCTTGGCCATCCTTGAAGATCCATTCCAGATACTCCATCTTTTTTTTTTAGATGGAATCTCGCTCTGTCACCAGGCTGGAGTGCAGTGGCACGATCTGGGCTCACTGCAACTTCTGCCTCCTGGGTTCAAGCGATTCTCCTGCCTCAGCCTCCCGAGTAGCCGGGACTACAGGCACCCACGACTGCACCAGGCTAATTTTTGTATTTTTGGTAGAGATGGGGTTTCGCCACGTTGGCCAGGATGGTCTTGATCTCGACCTCGTGATCCGCCCGTCTGGGCCTCCCAAAGTGCTGGGATTACAGGCGTGAGCCACCGTGCCTGGCTGCTCCCTCCATCTTCACAAGGTCCATCTCTCCCTCCAAGGCACTCCTCACATGTAGGATGCTTCTCTCTTACAGTCCGTAAAACCAGAAAAGATGAGAGAGTGGAAAGGGACCTCGATTCTGAGATCCTCCAGAACAGCAATTCTCTCAAAGGTTTCTGTGGATAAATACATTTGGGATGTGCTAGGTTAAAAATAAGCATGGCCCTCTCCTGTAGGACTGATCAGAGCCTTTAATGCACTGAGGAGCATTGAGAATCCCCAAGAAGGGGAGCCAGTGTGAATGGAGTGTTTCCCAAGCATTTGCCCAGGAAACTTTGACCACACAGTAAGTATCCTTTAACATGGGGATACTGGTCTGAGCTCATAATTACTTTACAGATGGGAAACTGAGGCCCAGAGTGGTGAATAAATATCCTCAGAGTCACAGAGGGAGTTAGAGGCAGAGCTGGGGCTGGAACCCAACCCTCCTCCCTTTCAAGGGTCCTAGAAAATGGTGCCAGATGTTTTCCAACAGCTGCTTGGACAAGAGGCGGCAGATACCAATGAGTCCATGGTGCCCCTGCCTTGCTGCTCCCGGGGAAGTAGGTCACACACACCACCCCATCGCCATTCTCACCTCTCTCATTCCTGATAGTGCCGGCCCCTCTGCGTCCTGTTGCACTGCTCTCTGCCTCCGTTTCTTACCGGCACCTTCTGTATGGCCAAAGCTGTATGCCCAGCTCCTCCCTCAGCCTAGCTGCCGGCAGAGCTCCATGAACATGAGGAAACACCAGTCAGTGGAGAAGGAGCCCCATCAGCCTGCAGCTCTGGGGCTAGGGGTGAAAACAGAAGTGGGCAGGGGACAGTTTGGCACCAAAGCCAGCTGCAGACACGAAGAGAATCAAGGTGTCCCTTTCCTCTGCAGGGAATGCTCTACTTATTCCAGCAACGTTTAGGTGGGTATGTCGCCCCACTTCTCAAAGCATGCTGTCCATTTCCTATACTTAGGCAAGAGTGAGCGGACTGATACTGTGTTTCAGCTAAGAATAGGCCTTTGGCTGGCCATGTAAAGTCAGGCCATCCTCATGCTGCTCTGCTGTTTCCTGCACTGGGAACATGGTCTTTAGGGTCCAGTGACTGTCAGAAAGGGAAGCAGCCTCCGGCCAATCAATCCGTCAGCCATCCATCCAGTCATCCGATCAACCAATCCATCAGCCATCCATCCAGTCATCCGATCAACCAATCCATCAGCCATCCATCCAGTCATCCGATCAACCAATCCATCAGCCATCCATCCAGTCATCCGATCAACCGATCCATCAGCCATCCATCCAGTCATCCGATCAACCGATCCATCAGCCATCCATCCAGTCATCCGATCAACCAACCAGACACCAGCCAGCTTCCCATCCGCTCATCTGTACAGTCGAGAGAAACATGCAAAGGATTGCGTAAGCAGTGATATGCTGATTAACCACTCACTCTCCGGAACAAAAAGCCGGGGCTTGTGCCATTTGCCAATTTCCATGCTGTTACTATTCCCACAATTTTAAGTTACCAACATGACGTTACCAATGTGGGACGGGGAAAAGATGGATAGTAGCACAGTCTTATATAGTATTTCTACCATACACATACAGATAACCTCAAGGGCATAGATAATAGGAAAATGTAGGATGATAATTAAGAATGGATGTATTTTGAATATTGACTACCTTTGTTTTTAGAATCTAGTTAATTGATGGTTTATCTAATTTAATTATTTCATATTTATTTATTTATTTACTTATTTATTTATTTTTGAGATGGAGTCTCTCTGTTGCCCAGGCTGGAGTGCAGTGGCGCAATCTCAGCTCACTGCAACCTCTGCCTCCCGGGTTCAAGCGATTCTCCTGCCTCAGCCTCCCGAGTAGCTGGGACTGCAGGCGCCCGCCATCATGTCCGGCTAATTTTTGTATTTTTAGTAGAGACGGGGTTTCACCACATTGGCCAGGCTGGCCTCGAACTCCTGACCTTGTGATCCGCCCGCCTTGACCTCCCAAAGTGCTGGGGTTACAGGCGTGAGCCACCACAACCAGCCAATTTAATTTTTAATAATGGTTGTTTTGAACAACTGGATCACAGAATTCTTGAAAGATTAATGATCAGCTTTCCCAGTATGAGGTGGCTCCAGATCAAGGTATATTTGGAACACAAATGAAAGTCATTCTGTACTGGAAGCAGGAGTTGAAAGGGGATCACAGTGAAATAATGACAGTCAACTCCTATAAATCTATACTAGGGAAGGAGACCAGCCTGACTTAGCTATGTCTGAAGCACACAGTCCCTCTTTAATTCTTTTTTAAACACTTTTATTTGAGGTTCCGGGGAACATGTGCAGGTTTGTTATATAGACTCATGTCACGGGGGTTTGCTGTACAGATTAGTTCATCACCCAGGTACTAAGCCTAGTATCGAACAGTTATCTTTTCTGCTCCTCTCCCTCCTCCCACCCTCCACCCTCAAGTAGACCCCAGTGTCTGTCATTCCCTTTGTGTCCATGTGTTCTCATCATTTAGCTCCCACTTGTAAGTGAGAACACGCGGTATTTGGTTTTCTGTTCCTGCATTAGTTTGCTAAGGATAATGGCCTCCAGCTCCATCCATGTTTCTGCAAAAGATGTTTCGTTCTTCTGCTTTTGTTTTTGTTTTTGTTTTTTGGCTGCATAGTATTCCATGGTGTATATGTACCACATTTGCTTTATCCAATCTGTCACTGATGGGCATTTAGATTGGTTCTGTGTCTTGGCTATTGTGAATAGTGCTGCAATGAACAGTCAGGTGCATGTGTCTTTAAAATAGAGTGATTTCTGTTCCTCTGGGCATATACCCAGTAATGGGATTGCTGGGTTAAATGGAAGCTCTGCTTTAGCACGTGGAAGAATCGTCACCCTGCTTTCCACAATCGTTGAATTACTTTACACTCCCATCAACAGTGTATAAAAGTCCCCTTTTCTCCACAGCCTTGCCAGCATCTGTTCTTTTTTGACTTTTTAATAATAGCCATTCTGACTGCTGTGAGATGGTATCTCACTGTGGTTTTGATTTGCGTTTCTCTAACGATCAGTGATGTTGAACTTTTTTCAAGTGCTGGTTGGCCCACTTTTTTGTTTGTGCTTTTCTTATAAATTCGTTTAAGTTCCTTATAGATGCTGGATATTAGACCTTTGTCAGATGCATAGTTTGCAAACATTTTCTTTCATTCTGTAAACTATCTGTTTACTCTGTTGATAGTTTCTTTTGCTGTGCAGAGGCTCTTAAATTTAACTAGATCCCATTTGTCAAATTTTGTTTTGTTGTGATTGCTTTTGGCATCTTCGCCATGAAATCTTTGCCTGTTCCTATGTCCAGGATGGTATTGCCTCGGTTGTCTTCTAGGGTTTTTATAGTTTGGGGTTTTACATTTAAGTATTTAATCCATCTTGAGCTGATTTTTGTATATGGTATAAGGGAGAAGACTTTCAGTCTTCTGCATATGGCTAGCCAGTTATCCCAGTACCATTTAGTGAATAGGGAGTTCTTTTCCCATTGCTTATTTTTGTCAGCTTTGTTGAAGATCAGATGGTTGTAAATGTGTGGCCTTATTTCTGGGCTCTCTGTTCTATTCCATTGGTCTGTGTCGGTTTTTGTACCAGTAGTCTGCTGTTTTGGTGACTGTAGCCCTGTAGCATCGTTTGAAGTTGGGTAATGTGATGTCTCCAGCTTTCTTCTCTTTGCTTAGGATTGCCTTGACTATTCAGGCCCTTTTTCTGGTTCCACATGAATTTTAAAATACTTTTTTCTAGTTCTGTGAAGAATGTTGTTGGTAGTTTGATAAGAATCACATTGAATCTACACATTGCTTCGGGAAGTATGGCCATTTTAGTGATAGTGATTCTTTCTATTCATGAACATAAGATGTGTTTCCATTTGTTTGTGTCATCTCTGATTTCTTTGAGCAGTGTTTTGTAATTCTCGTTGTAGAGATCTTTCACCTCCCTGGTTGGCTGTATTCCTAGGTATTTTATTCTTTTTGTGGCGATTGTGAATGGGATTGCCTTTCTCACTTGGCTCTCGGCCTGACTGTTGTTGCTGTATAGGAATGCTCGTGATTTTCGTACGTTCATTTTTTATCCTGAAACTTTGCTGACGTTGTTTATCAGTGGAATGAGCTTTTGGGCTGAGACTATAAGGTTTTCTAGATGTGCAATCCTGTCATCTGCAAACAGGTTTGGTTTGACTTCCCCTCTTCCTATTTGGATGCCCTTTATTTCTTTCTCCTGCCTGATTGCCCTGGCCAGGACTTTCAATATGTTGAATAGGAGAGGTGGGAGAGGGCATGCTTCTCTTCTGCAGGTTTTCAGGGGAAATGCTTCCAGCTTTTCCCCGTTCAGTATGATGTTGGCTGTGGGTTTGTCACATAGATGGCTTTTATTATTTTGAGGTGTGTTCCTTCAATACTAGTTTATTGTGAGTTTCTGACGTGAAGGGATGTTGACTTTTCTGAAAGCCTTTTCTAATCTATGGAGGTAATCATGCAGATTTATCTTCAGTTCATGACATCTTTCATTCTGTTGCATTCATGTACCCTGAATAATTTCAGTCCTATTTTGCTTTCCAGGGTCAACAGTATTCATTTAAGCACCCCCTTCTTCTTGAGCCACTTTCTTCTCTTGGTTCTTCTGGTCCCCTCACTTGCTTGTTCCCCTCTTACTTCAGTCTGCTTTGCTAATTCCTCCTCCTTTTCAGCTCAGTGTCTGAATGTTGGAGTGTTCAGAGTTCGGTCCTCGGCCCTCTTCTCACTATTTACACTCTCTTCTTAAGGATTTCAATTAGTCCAGAGGCTCTAAATGTCATTTATCAATGCTTTCTTATTTTTTGTCTAAGTGTCACATAGAAATAATTTTTTAAAAACCCAAACAGTGCTAAAAAGCTTATTTTAAAAAAGCAGCAGTATCTTATCTATCCTCCCCACCCCTCTTCAGAAACAATCTCTTTTCATGTGTTTCCTTCCAGGATTTACCTATTTATCTCCATATTTCTGAACGGTATGCATCTCTTGCTACCCTTTTACAATCAATTTTATATAAACATGTGTGTGTGTGTGTGTGTGTGTATATATATATATATATATATATATATTTTTTTTTTTTTAGATGGAGGCTTGCTCTGTTGCCCAGGCTGGAGTGCAGTGGCATGATCTCGGCTCACTGCAGCCTCTGCCTCCCAGGTTGAATTGATTCTCTGCCTCAGCCTCCCAAGTAGCTGGGATTACAGGTGAATACCACCATGCCCAGCCAATTTTTGTATTTTTAGTAGAGACGGGGTTTTGCCATGTTGGCCAGGCAGGTCTCAAACTCCTGTCCTCAAGGGATCTGCCTGCCTCAGCCTCCCAAGGTGCTGGGATTACAGGCGTGAGCCACAGTGCCCAGCCTCAATTTAATCTATTATCTGTTAACTTCTTATTATAGTAAATAATGATTTGAGATATTTTACGTCATCACTTTCCCTCCTTGCACTTCGAGTTTAAAGAGAAAAAAAAATCTGTAGTAGTATTTCATTGATAGGATTAAGTTAATATTTTCATTGATGGGCCTGGCAAATGCATATTCTTTCTTTAAACCTTTTTTTCTGGAGTCAGTTATTTTATTTGCTTAGTTTTTTTGTTGTTGTTGTTGTTATTGCTGTTTTACTGTCTGGCTAGCCCTCCCTACACCCTCTAAGGCCTGTCAGTATAGTTATTCGCATGGTCAAGTATATCACTACTTTGTCAGTTCCACTTCCCTCCAAACCCCTCCCACCTCCTGCTCCCGTCTGCACTGCCACTCTCCCAGCTGCTGCACAGCCAAGCCTTCCCTTCAATTCCCGGCTCCATTAGCCACCTGCTTCCTGGATCCTGTGCATTCTTTTTTCTTGGTTTACTTCCTCGCAATGGTGACGCTTTCCTCCTGAAACTTTCTGAGAAAGGATAAATGGAAGGCAAATGTTCTAAGAGTTTGTGTGCTGTGAGTGTCTTCAAGTGTCTTCATTCTTATCTCACACTTGACTGGAGTTTCTAGGATTTTCTTTCTGTCTGATATTCTTAATTTTCACATTGACTGCATTGAGGTCAGCCTTTTTACCTTCTTTTACTGAGCTTTTTTGTCTTCGAGTTCTAGCAACTTTTCTTACATGATTTCTTTGGTACTATCCTCCAGATTACTTAGAACTTATACTGGGCAGATGTTGAAACTTCTTATTTCTGAAAATGTATTTTTCCCCTATTTTTCACTTTTGTCTTTTCCCCTCTCGTTTCTTACAGAATTCCTCTAATTCACTGTTCAACCATGTTATTGAATTTTTTTTTTTTTTTTTTTTTTTTTTTTTTTTTTTTTTTTTTTTTTTTGAGACGGAGTCTTGCTTTGTAGCCCAGGCTGGAGTGTAGTGGCATGATCTTGGCTCACTGCAAGCTCCGCCTCCTGGGTTCACGCCATTCTCCTGTCTCAGCCTCCCAAGTAGCTGGGACTACAGGTGCCCGCCACCATGCCCAGCTAATTTTTTGTATTTTTAGTAGAGACGGGGTTTCACCGTGTTAGCCAGGATGGTCTCCATCTCTTGACCTCGTGATCCACCCACCTCGGCCTCCCGAAGTGCTGGGATTACAGGCATGAGCCACTATGCCCGGCCGAATTTTTAAATTTTATCTATCATTTTTAATTGCCAAGAACATTTGATTAGCCCTGGGTGTTTCTTTTTTTGTAGCCCTTCTTTGTGTTTCACAGATGCAGCACCTCCTCATCTTTTGAGGATCTTCTAATTTATTTTGACATTTTCTTTTTCTCTGAGTGCCTTTTCTCTGATTGTGTGCTTTGAGCTCTATCTTTTGTGTCAGAGGGCTTTCCTCAGATATCTGATGGACTTTATCTGTGCCCTTGTGTCCAAATGCAAACAGGAAACTCTGGATGTGCAGGTGGGATTAGGAGGCGGGTGGGCTTCCGTGCAGGGTGCTCAGGTGGTCACTTGGTATTTCCATTCAGGACCCTGAAATGTCGTAGCTACAGGTATTATCTGGGCAGTTCAGTTTCTCCAGAGAATAGAAGGCATCTCCTCCAATTGCCTGCTCCAAGACAGAAGCCCAGCTGCTGGGTCCAAGAGCTGGACAGGGAAGGGGCTGGGTCGGGCCTCCAGTCAGCGTGCAGACCCTCGCTCAGGTTGTTGTTTTTAGTCAGGGCTTCACTACTGCCTCCCCAGCCCCATTCTCGGGGCCTCCTGGTGCATTTTCTCCAGAGAATAAAGTTCCAATCTCCTGCCGGATTGGGGAGAGGGTGCTCATCGGTGGGGACCTCACGGGGACTGCTTCTTAGACAGATTTTCAATGCCCCCGTCCCCTCCCCTGTTTCCAGCCCCCATTTCCCAGGCCTCATTCCCACTCTTCCCAGCTTGTGCCTCCCACTCCCCTTCCTTCCCGGCTTCTGTAAGGTGACTCGGCTTCCTTTCTGTGGGCACGCTGTGCCTTGCAGACACCTACATGGGGGCTTTCTCCTCTTTGCCAAGTCATTCCTCACTCCTCTGTCTACCTCCTGTCTTCACCTATTGTGATTTGGGGTCATAAACGTCTTCCCATTTTATCAGACTGGAGTTTTATTTTAGGGTTTTTTTTCTCTTTTATTTTGGGGGTGATTTTCAAGAGAGTGGAAGGCAATGTGTCCCTCACGTAATCATCTTGAAACCATACAACTGACACCCAGATGTATAGCCCATAACCAGCCCCTCTCCTGGACCCTCCCCTGAATGCCAACAGCCTGCTTGAGGTCTATACTTTGTTGTTGAATAGACACCTCAAGTTTGTCACCAACAGGACACTTGGTGTCTTCCCCTTCACCCCAAATTGCTTCTGTCCACATCTTCCCTATCTCAATAAAAGCATTCCCCAAATTCCTCAAGCCACAACCACTGGCAGAAGTTTGGACTCCCCTCTTTGGCTCATCCCCGGCCTGCCTACAGCCCTATCCCTCAACAAGGCCTGGATGCCCCCACTTCACACACTTCCTGCTTCTTCATTTTGTCCACCTCAATCAGTCACCAACCCAAGCCTCCATCACCTTTTGCTTAAACTATTTTATCACCCCCTACCTGGGCTTTCTCCTGACACTCTTGCGCCCTCCAGCCTACTCTGTACAATGACCACAAATGTCACTTCCCTGCTTCAAACTCTCCAGTGGCTTCCCGGCTTCCCATCACACTTGGGAAAGACCCAACTCCTTCCTGTGGCAATGAGGCCCTCCGTGACCCGCCACCTCTCTCTGACCTCACTTCCTGTGCCTGCTCTCCTCCCTATGTCTCTGACCTCACTTCCTGTGCCTGCTCTCCTCCCTGACCTCACTTCCTGTGCCTGCTCTCCTCCCACACCCGGGCTACCATGGTCTTCTGGCCGTCCCTCCAACAGGTCCAACTTTTTCCTTCCTTGTGCCTTTGTTCTCGCTGTTCCCTCTGCCTGGAATCCTCTCCCCTAGACCTCACATGGCTGCCTCCTTCGCTTTTTTTTTTTTTTTTTTTTTGAGACAGAGTCTTGTTCTGTCACCCAGGCTGGAGTGCAACGGGCCGTGATCTCGGCTCACTGAAACCTCCACCTCCTGGTTCAAGTGATTCTCCTGCTTCAGCCTCCCGAGTAGCTGAGATTACAGGCACCCGCCACCATGCACAGCTAATTTTTGTATTTTTAGCAGAGACAGAGTTTTGCCATATTGGCCAGGCTGGTCTTGAGCTCCTGACCTCAGTTGATCTGCCCACCTCGGCCTCCCAAAGTGCTGGGATTACAGGCGTGAGCCACCGCGCCCGGCCCCCTTCTTCTCACTTTTAAGCTTGTTTACTTATTTGTTATCCATCTCTTCCCACTAGAAGATAAGCCCCCGAGGTCAGGACCATGTCCACCTTGATCCCTTTGTATCTCCAGCACCTAGAACAGTATTGGAGACACAGTGTCATTCAGGAAGAATAAATACTTCCTGAATGATAGAATAGTTGGAAGCCATAAGTCTTTTGCTCTAGTGCCAGCTTTACCACTTGCAAGCTAGGCAAGTGTAAGTAACTTTACCTGTGAGCCTCAGTTTCCCCTGCATGCACAATGGGGATAATAGTTTCTTTCCTTTCCATCTGGGGTGGGTGGGCAGACAGTTGTAAGGTGAAATGAACCTTGTGAAATGAAAGTGAAGACCCTTCGTAAGTGCCTGTTTGTGAACCGCAAGGGCCTGTGGACTCATGAGGGCAGGAGAGTTGCTTCCGTCTTTACCACTTTCCCCCCAGTCCCCGCTTACCCCAAGGGAACCTGGGCGTGAAAGGAGGACTCCAGGGGAAAGGGCACCTGAAATTAATAACCTTATTTCAGAGTGAAAGTCCCACTGCCATTTGCACAGCAAGAAGCAGGAGAGTAGCAGCTCTCGGCAGGCAAGCACTCCGTGTCTGAGGCTGGGGAGATCCTGCGCAGGCCCTGGCCGAGCAGCGAGGTGGCCCAGGCTCTGCAACCTGAACCCACGTGGAGTCAGACCACGACTCAGGACTCCACGGATTATACTGACTCAGAGTCAAGAGGGCTGCAGCGCTTGTTGATGGCATCTTTTTAAAATCATTATTTCAGAGACAAAGCTTTCTCTGTTGCGCAGGCTGGAGTGCAGTGGCACCATTACAGCTCACTACTGCCTCAAAGTCCTGGACTCAAAGGATCCTCCCACCTCCACCTCTTGAGTAGTTGGGGCTACAGGTGCACGCCACCACACCTGGCTAATGTTTTGGGTTTTTTTTAACTTTTTGTAGAGATGGGTATTGCTATCTTGCCCAGGATGGTCTTGAAATCCTGGGCTCAAGCTATTTTCCCACCTTGGCACCCCAAAGTACTAGGATTACACGCGTGAGCCACTGCACCCAGCCTGTGTGTATGTGTGTCTCTGTGTGTGTGTTTTTAGAAAAAGAAATCACAGCACCTTCTGGCACAGGTCAGTGTTATCTCAGCTGGGTCAGGACAGTTCCTTCAGTATTTAGGTAAGGCCGTCAATCTTCCTTTTAAAAAATGCTGCCTGCAATTTTAAAAAAAGGATGCTGTGTTTTGCTTGCTAAGGCTCCTTTGATTAATCCCCTTTGCTTCTCAGGGTTTTAGCCCAACCATGAATGTGTGGTTCGATCTGGAAACTGTCCAGCACACACATCAAACCAAGAGGGCCCCTCCTGGGTGCCAGCGTTTCCACCAAGCCATGTTTTCGCATCGGCTTCAGGACAGGTGCTGTGGGTGCCCCTTCCCCGAGGCACCTCCCACTCTCCCGTGTCTCTGTTTGTCTTTGGGATGCTCAGGGCGGCTTTCTGTGGTGCTTTTTTAGGAAACGGAGGTTGCCATGTGGAAAGGGGAAAAGGGAGAACGATGAGTGTGGTGATTCTCCTAAGGGCCCAGTCCTGCCGGGGTTCAGAGGGTGCTCTCCTTCCTGGAAGCAGGCTGAGCCTCCGAAGCTGGGACCTGAGCGTGCGCAGGAGCGGAGAGTCACTGTTTCTCAATGGAGTTAGTTGTGGAGACCAGGAGGGAAATGGGCTTGGAAGTCCAGAATCCCAGGACTCTCAGCACACCCAGGTCAGGCCCCCCAAGCCCTCGTCTGTTGCTCAACTTTCATCCCATTTCCTTTCCTCGCAAGCTCGCATGGCCTCTGCTTGCACACCCCCAGGGACACGGCGCTCACTCCTTCTCTAAGCATCTCCTGCCCTGTCTGCCTGCCCTTCAGGACCATCCAGCTGGGCTCTGCGGAGCAGGGGTAATAGAACATTTGAGGGTGTCCCCAATCAGATAAAGGGATTTTTTTTTTTTTTTTTTTTTTTTTTTTGAGCTAGAGTCTCGCTCTGTCATCCAGGCTGGAGTGCAGCAGCATGATCTCGGCTCACTGCAATCTCTGCCTCCCGGGTTCAAGCAATTCTCCTGCCTCAGCCTCCCAAGTAGCTGGGACTATAGGCGCCCACCACCATGCCCAGCTAATTTTTTTTTTTTTGTATTTTTAGTAGAGACAGGGTTTTAGTATATTGGCCAGGCTGGTCTCGAACTCCTGACCTCGTGATCCACCTGCCTCGGCTTCCCAAAGTGCTGGGATTACAGGCATGAGCCACTGCACCCGGCCAGATAAAGAGAATTTTATGGCAAAATAATTGCTGCAGAGACTGTCATGTCCCAGGAATCTATTAAGCTGGAGAAGAAGACAAATGTAGACACAGGATATGAATTCACTGGGGACACAGAGGGCCCTTTCCTGCCAGGAGTGTTCATTTCTGAGCCTCCACCCTCAGTCTGCCCTGAGGCCAAGTCCTCCCAAGTGCCTGGCCCTCTCCCGTACTTTCCTCTTGTGGCCCCCTCTGGAATCCTGGGGGCTGGGCAGCCCTGGGCCTGTCTCCACTCACTCTGCCCTCCTGTCTCCTGAATCCGTCGCTTCCATTTCTCTGCTGTACTGAGGCAGGGGATGATTTTCAGTTATTGCCAGGCAAGTAGCAGAGAGTTAATGATGGCCCACCCTATGCCTGGCAGCGGAGTCAGTGGAGTCAGGTGCAGGGAGCACGAAGATGCCAGAGCTCCTGCCTCCCGGGGGTGCAGAGACCAGAGGCACAGTGGGATGCA
This sequence comes from Theropithecus gelada, assembly GCF_003255815.1. Taxonomy (NCBI): domain Eukaryota; kingdom Metazoa; phylum Chordata; class Mammalia; order Primates; family Cercopithecidae; genus Theropithecus; species Theropithecus gelada. The sequence continues at coordinate 191,406,856 of NC_037669.1, forward strand.
AGAGGCGGTGGGAGCACGGTGGTGCCTGTGCAGCTAGAGGTGCAACCCGTTCAAACGCCAGGCCCCTGGGACCCGCATCAGCCTCTTGTGGCATCCAATGACACGGAGTCCAGCAAAGTGAAATTTAAAACGTCCATCTGTATCTGTGTGCCTTGGAAAAGAGCGAGGGTCCTATTCATAACCCCGGTCACAAGCGTCACCATCTCTCGAACTCTCGGCCTCTCACTCAGGACTCCTGTGAAACAGGCCCTAAGCACCTTTCTCCTCTCCCCTGTCATCCAGCCGCACGGCTCCTGTCAAAAGGGCCCTGGACTTCTGCTTCTTCCGCAGGCCAAGCCAGAAAACACAGGCTGCTCCTAGACAGAGGCCCCAGCATCTGTCCCCGGCCCCCGCCTCCTTCACCCACCTGGGGACCCGCAGCTCCTTGCTCAGGATGACAGCTTTTTCTTACAAGAAGCCCTGGACAAGAAAAATTGTCCACCAACTTGCAGAGGGAGGCTCAGGGTGTCACAGGTGACAGGAGGGTCACCCAGCTCCAGCTGAGGGGGCAGGGAGGCTTCCTCTCCGTCGAGCTCCGTCCTCACAGAGGAGCAGAGGCAGAAGGAAGAAAGCGGTGAGGAGCAGGGCACGTGCTCCAGCAGAGCCACGGGAGGCTCTGGGCACAAGCACAGAGCTTGGGCCGTCCCTTGCTTCATCCCCACGGGTCATAGGCTGGATAGACAGACTCAAAGTTAGCTCTTCCCACGACGGCTCGTTCACACAGACCTGAGTCCGGAGGCGCTCTGTACTTCGTGTAATCCCCACTTTCTTGTCTTTTGGTACCAAGAGATTCCAACCAAAGGCTTCAATCCCCTGGCAGGTCTAAAAGCCTGAGAGTCATGGGCCAGGAGCCCCAGCCTGAGAAGGCCCCATCCTGTCTCACCCAAACTGTGCCAGGACCCTTCCCCTTTTCCACACACTGTGCTGGGACCCCTCCCCTTTTCCACACGGGACGACTCCCTAGAACGTGAGGATGCTCACTTTGCTTTTAAAGCTTTGTCTCCACCTAGGCCTTGAAGTATAGACTCTGGCACAACCCCTTTCTGCTACAAAGGAGGCAAGTGAGGGCTAGAGATGGGACTAACTTGTCTGGGTCACACAACAAGTCTGTGACAGGGCGAGGATGAAAATCCTAGGGGCAGAGTCCACCCAGGGCCTGGATGGAACCGAGCCCACATTTCCTCTCTAGGGTTCAGGTCATAGCCTCATTCCCAGAAAATGGTAGCTCCCTGTGTAGAGTTGGGACTCTAGCATGTGCCACAGAGAGGCTCAGAGAGGCCAATATGTTCCGAAAGGCCACACAGCCATGCTTTGTCACCCGGGGCGTGCATCACCCTCAGTGTGGATCCATGGGGACTCCTCTCTGGGCACCTACTTGCAGCGGTGAGACAGACTCACTGCATGGAAAGTTCTGTCAGGATGAGGACTGATCCGCCCTCTTCACCGCTGTGACCCCAGGATCTAGCCTGTGCAGGGGCTTGGTCAGCCGAGATCGTGCCACTGCACTCCAGCCTGGGTGACAGAGCAAGACTCTGTCTCAAACAAAACAAAACAAACAAAACCTACAACAGGTGCAAATGAACAAAGTCACAGATACTAACTTGTGTCCCCTCCTAAAAGCCCATATTCTTTTCATGGAGTTCTTCTGACTGCCCCCTGCACACGATAACCAATGGCCTCACCCCGACGGAGGCTCACCACTTTGGCATCAGCCCTGGTAAGGGGAAAAGGTGCTGCCTCTGGGTCTGCAGGGCTCTTCACCTTTGGAGAGCTCCTCACCCGTCTGGAAGGTGGCTGAGGTCCTGCCTCCTCCTGCCGAGCCGCAGCCCTACAGCCTGTCGGTGTGCCCAGGGCCACTCACAGATCCCCTGTGGGCCACTGGGCCCTGCCAGGATCCACATGTGGAGGGAAGGGACGGAAGAATAGGGTCTTATTCCCTACAAACAGCAGGTGACCCTCCCTGGTGTTGCCATTGGGACCAGCTAGCACCACTGGGGCACGCTGGACTGGGACAGTCTGGGCAGTGTCACCACGGAGAGGTGGCGGATCTGCACAGGCAGCCTGGCCTGCGCTGTCACCCAGGGAAGGGCGCCAGGGAACCTGGAAGAGGGCAGAGTGGAGGCAGGACATGCCCAGAGCTGAAAGCCTTTGAGGAGAAAGAACCAAGAGTAGACTAGAGGGCAGCCAGGGCGGGAGCTGCAGGAGGGCGCGCTGTGGGCCGTCGGGCCTGCAGGGGCAGGGCTCCGGGAGGGGTGCTGCTGTGCCATCAGACCCTGCTTCAGGACAGACGCCTTGTTCCCCCACAAGTGTTGGATGCTGATGGCAGGGAGCAGAGTCCCCAGGAGTGACCCTGGCTGAAGAGAGCTGCCTTGCCCAAGGCGATGCCCTTATCTGGGGTAGCCCGTGCCCAGTGGTGGGACAGGTGAAGGTTGAAGGCCCTACTGCTGGGCATCAACTCAGGGCTTCTGTGCAAGGCCACCCTGGCTCTGGAGCTCTGAGTGGGACTGGCTGAGGCCTTTGTCGTGGCTGCCTCGGAGCTCAACATCTCCCTGCCTGATACTGTTCCCTCCCCTCCCACAGAGCACTTCCCAGGACTCCTCCCCCACAGAGCACTTCCCAGGACTCCTCCCCCACAGGGCACTTCCCAGGACTCCTCCCCCACAGAGCACTTCCCAGGACACCTTCTGCTCATGAATCTCCATCTCCCGGTCCGGTCCGTGTCCTAGGAACAGCAGAAACCCAGCAGGGAGAGGCAGCCGTGGTGTGGGACTGCAGTACAAGGGGTCTGGGTGCCAGGGAGACAGGGGGAGCCCCGCTGGGGAGTTTCAAGGCCTGTGGGGCAGGAGGATCCTGGGGCCCCTGGGGAAGGAGGCTAAGCTGGGGAAAGAGGCTGGAAGGGGAGAGGCTGCCGTGGCTTCTTGGTTTGGAGAGAAGGTGAATTTTCCTAAAAGGAGGGACAGGATGAGAAGGATCTAAGCTTACCCTGAAGCCGCCTGCCCGTGACCATAACCAGGCACTTAGAGTTTTCAGTGCACGTGCCCACCTGGCCTTGGAAGATTACAGCTGGTCGTGTCGCTCTCTGTCGCTCAGACAGAAGAGGATTATGCGCCTCCCTGACAACATGCCTTGTGAGCACAGAAATTCACAAACACCCAGCAGGCACTCAGCCCTCAGGCTTGTGCCTGTGTCAAGCCATTCTGGGCCTTGGGAAGTGCCAGGGCCGGGCTGGGTAGGCAGAAGAGCTTCCTGGTTTTGCCTGAGGTGAGGGAGAGGGGCTTTTCCTGAGAGAAGGTGGCGGTGCCCAGTGACGGGATGGGTGAGGGATGAAGGCCCCACTCCTGGCCTTCATCCCACGGCCACCCTAGCTCTGGGGCTCTGTGTGGGATTGGTCGAGGCTTAATGGACGAACGCCAGGCTCCATCCATGAGACGGCTCGTGTGTGGGGTCGGATGGCCATGGCACTCCCCTGGCAGGACTTCAGCACACCACAGGGCTCTGAGGAAGCTCAGCCATGGCCGTGTCTGCCCCGGCAGCTCCCTGTGGCACCGGGTCAGGCTGGGGTGTGAGGGAGGGAGGTATGTCTAGGGACTCGAAAGTTCTTTGCTATGAGTTATCTCACCTGCTACTCACAGCAGTCCTGGGAAGGCGGCCAGATCAGGAGCTGGTTAAATTCTCCCCGCTCACAGAGGTGCGCCCGCTGGCCGCAGTCATGCGGTGAGGACAGGCCAGCAGCCAGGGCCCCTGCCTCCCTGTCCAGCCTCCTTCCACAGCGGCGTATGCCACTCATGCGGAGGCAGCTCTGACACGGGCCACACGTGCTGGAGGGCTCCAGTGTATCTTGGATCACAACGTGTCAATGCAAAGAGACACGTGAACAAGGGCACCGTGGTGGAGAGAAAGTGGGGGCTCATGCCGGTGACCGTAGGGGTGGGGGCCAGGTCTCGGGGGAGTAGCTTGCACCACTTAGTCAAAAATGAAGTATCTGCATAGCTTATGATCTGGAGGTTTTGTTTCTGGATATGCAACACGAATTGTTATCGGGTCTGTAAGGAACAAGGACAGGGATGCTCACGCAGAGTTACTGGGGTGGGCGTGTGGTCCCAGGCTCCACAGGTATCCATCAGTGCACAGTGAGCCCGTTGGAATGGTTGTCTGCTTGGGGGATGGGAGAGGACTGTGGGAATAAAAGGGAATGAAAAATGAAGTGAGAGGCCCTTACAGAACACAGTGGCGAGCGTGGGTCCTGAAGTGAGGGGGAACTTGTCTTGCTCCATGAGGCGGCTGGGAAGGTCCGCAGGCTCCATGCTCACGTGGTCCCGCACAGGCCTGAGCGGCAGGGTGCAGGTGGCTGAGGTGCGGGCTGGAGCAAAGCCCTGCATTTCAGGAAGGGAGGCTGGAGACGAGGGCAGCCGGCTTTGGAGATGTGCAAAGGCCCCTCCGCTCTGAGGCTCCACGGATAAGTGGCCTTCAGCGAGGCTGCTGAGTGTGTCTGCGTGGTGGGACACCTCTTCCCCCTCAGAATGGGAGTGCCAGTGGAGATGCTCTGAGCTGAGCCAGCCTCAATTAAACTGGCCTTCCCTTCACTCTAGAAGGTGTTTTGTTCTTTGCAAGCTCCTTGGGGAGTGGCTGGCTAGTCCGCTCAACATGCCCTGCAGGGCAGCTCAACCTTGTCTCCCCGGCTGAAGACTGGGCACTTCCCAAGGTGAGATTGGTGGGACATGGGACTTTCTGCTGGGGGGACCCTCTGGAAGGTGGTCACATAGCTGAACGGAACAAGATGTTAGCAGGCATAGCTGTCAATGGATCATAAGCAGGGAGGCGAGGGCTCCCGGGGGACGGCTGATGCTCTCTGGATTTTAAATGCGCCTCCAGGGTTGGTCTGCATCCCTCACTGTGCCTATGGAGAATGCGGGAGGAGGGAAGCGTGTAACGCGTATTTTGAGAGAGTTTTAGTCTGCATGGTCATGTCATGAATCCTAAGTGGGTGAATGATGAGTTGAGGTCTGGCAGTTTCACATCTGATCTGAACTCTCTTCTATACCCACCTGTGAACCCCAATGGATGCATTTGAAACATGTGTTTCCCCAAACAGCTGGGGGCAGGGATACTGCCCAGGGATCTGGTTCAATCCCTTAGCTCCTTGTTTTTACAGATGAAGAAACTGAGGCCCAGAAAAGGTTTATCCGAGGACTCGTGACAGGTTAGCTTTGAGCTGAGGCAGCCCTGCCCCCACCTCCTGGACACACCCAGCAAGTTACCTGTGGACTCCTGACAGGTTCACTGTGAGCTGAACCTACTGGCCCCCGACCTACTGGCTTCTGTGGATGGCGCAGCTAAAATTGGACAGCTTACAAGCATGCATCTGTTCATCCATGGGGTTACGGAGATACTACGAACACATTTCATGAGCCCCAAAATGGCTATAATTTATCATTTACAAAGAATATTCTAAGTAATAATGGTTAGAATTCCCTTACATCTGTATCATTTCACAGCTTACCAAGCCCTTACACATCTTTTCCTCCTTCCGCACTCCTTTAAGGAGCTCTTACCAGTGTCTAGAAGTAGGGAAAGAGGTGGCCTTGCCTGTCCAAGATGGCCAGGTAGTGACGGCAGGATGTGGACCCAAAGCCAGGCCTCTGTCTCCGGTGTGAGGCTGTCTCCACTACACCACCTGCGTGCTTGGAAATTTCTGTTCCCTGCCAACCTCCAGATTTAGCCCAGCCCCTGGGCCTCCCATATTAAGACCAGCCAGGAAGTGTTAAAATTAGCAGAGGTTTGGCCTCTAGTCAAAGCAGGTGCCAAGTCACAGCTGCACTTACTACCTTAACCTACAAACTCCTGGTGTGCTCTAGGCTGGGGCTGTGAACCAACACGTCAGGCTTTGACTTGATGAAACGCTGCTGAAGGAGAGGCTGCAGTCTGTTTGGTTTGACATACATAGAAGAACAAATCTCTTCAACAAGACTGCGCCATCATCACTTGTAAGGTGGACTCTGTGTATATACAGAAGATGACAGTATCTGAGAAATGAAAGCAGGGTCTGGAGCTGCTATTATTAGATCGCTTTTATTTGGAGAACTGGGGCATCCACAGGGAAAGTTGAAGACCCAGAGGCGACTCAGCCTGGATTATGTGTTCTTATGGGTGACATCCGCCCTGGCCAGCCAGGAGCTGTAAGCTGGCCAGGCTGACACTCACCTGCAACTGGGGAGAAGGGATGTGGCTAAAAATGTATAGCATTTATTATCTTATTATAAAAGTAATATTCAATGTGGAAAATACAGAAATATAGATGAAAATAAAAAGCACCTTAATCCTAGTGCCCAGAAATGTTACCTTTTCAGATTTCTGTTCTCCTCATAGGTACAGGCATATTCCCAAGAGTGGGTTTCCATGGCGCAGGTTAAGCACAGCACAAGGCACTAGGCTTGCAAGGCAGTGACTGTAACAGGACCCCAGTCAGGAGCCGGCACTCCACGACGTGTCAAGCACGGCAGTGGCGAGGCACAGCAAGCCCCGGCTGCCCTGTCGGCGGGCTGGGGGCCTCTGGAGCGCTCTGTCGGCGGCCGGGGTGCCTGTGCAGTGCTCTGTCGCCGGGCGGGGGCCTGTGGAGCGCTCTGTCGGGGTGCCGGGGGGCCTGTGCAGTGCTCTGTCAGCGGGCCGGGGGGCCTGTGCAGTGCTCTGTCGGCGGGCCGGGGGGCCTGTGGAGCGCTCTGTCGGCGGCTGGGGGGCCTGTGCAGTGCTCTGTCGGCGGCTGGGGGGCCTGTGGAGCGCTCCGTGGGCGGGCCGGGGGGCCTGTGGAGTGACAGTCCGTTGTGCACTGTGGGGTTGGAAGGTCAAGGCCACGGGTGATGAGGGAAGCTCCTGGAAGGTGAACTCAAAAGCAAATGAAGGATGTTGTTTGGCTTTTGCCCATTTTGACGAAGCAGCTTATTTTTCTTGCAATAACAAAATACACACATAGCTATAGAAACAGTTTAATCATGAAAATGATCGCAGGAAAAATATCTTTATTATTGTGAGTCTAAAATTCTTTAACCTTTAGCTCACTTTTTTCCCATTGAAATAATTGTTTTTTTTAATGTGGCGTTTGAAACACCTGTTTTTAGAAGTTGAAATGTAGCAGAATAGACTCTCTTTATACATATGTGTGTGTAGGTATACATCTATACATACATGTGTACATTGATATACATACACATTTATATATGTAATTTAAAAAATAAAGATCATATTAAACATAAAATCTTACATTTTGCATTCTTTATTTAATACCACATTATAAGCATTTCCTGAGGCATTACATATTCTTTAAATAATGCCTAAAGTATTCCATTATACGGATGAAGCATACATTATTCATCTACTTCCCTATTCCACTTTTTTTTTAAGACAGTCTTGCTCTGTTGCCCAGGTTGGAGTGTAGTGGCGTGATCTCAGCCCACTGCAGCCTCTGCCTCCTGGGTTCAAGTGATCCTCCCAGCTCAGCCTCCTGAGTAGCTCGGTGTGCACCACCATGCCCAGCTAATTTTTGTATCTTTGTAGAGACAGGGTTTTGCCATGTTGCCCAGGCTGGTCTTAAACTCCTGGGCTCAAGAGATCTGCTGGCCTCAGATCCCCAATGTGCCGGGATTACATGTGTGAGCCACCATGCCCAGCCCCTCTTCCACATTTTAAGTTGCTTCCAATGTTGTTCTACTATAAAAAATGTTGTGATAAACATATAGTATATGACTCTGTCCATATCTCTCACATTTTCTTACAATCGGCTTTAGACATAATGACCTTCATGAAGTTTTCATGAATATTATCAATAGCATAATAGATCCCCCAATACAATGGCTGGTGCGCAGCAGGCGTTCAATAATTGTTAACTATAAATAGGAAATCAAGTAGGTGAGAGAACAGACCAATTCTGTGCTAGCAGAGGGCTGGGAGAGAAATCTGCTGTTCCTCTTCAGGGAAGGATGTAACTGGGCAGTCTGGGGTAAGAGGGATGAGAAGAAATAGGGATGCTTTTGCTCCCAGGTGCAGGTGGACCTACCAATACCTAGAATGAACTGATTCTTTGGTTTGAAGCAAACATGCCAATAGTACACTCTCTGATACCCTCTCAGATGTGCCTTCTCCTTGGTCCTCAGGGATCTCCTGTAGGCACTCACCTTCACCACAGGAGGCTCACCTTCATCACAGGAGGCGGGGGGAGCTGAATGGCACTGATTACACACTTGAATCAGAGCCTACATGCAGCTGAAAACTGTGATCAGAGAACAAACAACATGAATCACCATGTTCTCAAAGATTATTTATTAGCTATCCTCACTCATGGGAAAAAGATAGAAAAAGGTAAATGAAATTGAAACAACACAAGAGGAAAATTCCACAGCATTTCTCCAAGGACCTCAGCTAGATGACACAAATGGACCCCTGGGGCTTTCACGTCTGCAGCCTACTTACAGGAGGACCCATCAGAAGAAACGAGGCTTTAATTTCTGCTAAGGTCTACGGTCTAACGTGGTATGATAAGGGGAATTTTTAAACAGATAAACTAGAATGCTTACTAGCCCACGAGTGATGTCTCTTCCAAGCCCACATGGTCACACTTGTGAACTGCTGGGTTCCTTTTCGGTTTTGCTTTTTTGAGACGGACGTCTCACTCTGTCGTCCAGGCTGGAGTGCAGTGGTGTGATTACAGATCCGTGCAGTGAACTTCTGGACTCAAGCCACCCTTCCACCTCAGCCTCCCAAGTAGCCAGGACAACAAGCACAAGCTACCAAACCTGGCTAATTTTTAAAATTCTTTGTAGCGATGGGGGCCTCACTGTGTTTCCCAGGCTGATCTCAACCTCCGCGGCTCACGCGATCCTCCCACCTCAGTCTCCCAAAGTGTTGGGATTATAGGCTTGACCACTGTGCCCGGCCTGGGCTCCTTTTTGGAATGAGTCTTCCCGGTCCAGACGGTCTCCTGCATGTCCTTGTGGTGGCCAGTCTCTGTTCTTTGAGGATGAATTTGCTTTCTGAGTAGAGTCTGGTCACCTGGAGCTGGTTTGGTTAAATAAAGGATAATGGGGTTCTGGGATGTAGCTGGGAGATAAAAGCCGTGAGTGCTCTAATAATGAGCTAAGTTTTTTTATGCAGGCCCCAGTGGGTCCTCAAGTCCTTCCCCAAAGAGGCGATCTTGAAACGTACACCACCAAGTGACGTGGTCGTCAGGAGAATACGCGCGCAGCCTCCCAGGGTGAGTATGCGCTAGGCTGGCATTCGTTTGGAAGCTTAGATACTGGGTTGGTCATTAAAACCTTGGCTTACCTTATCCATTGGGGGCTCGATGGGTGCTAGAGCAGGACTGTTTGTCCTTTCTCGAAAAATGGAAGCCTGTCAATTTAAATTAAATTTATATTGGTCCAGAAGAGGCCAGGTCTTAAAGGATTTCCATTCCTTAGAGGCGGACAGCAAGGGGGCCCCCTTCTCCCCTTCCTTCTCTTCAAGCGCTTGCTTCCTAGCCCACCGGAAGATGCCCATGCGTGTCCTTCATGTCACCTGCTCCCTGAAGGAATAAGGCCCCAAGCACCAGCAGTGCACAGGCCAGTCCTCGGCGGGTGGCCTTAGCACAGTGACCTGCCCGGCAGGAGGTCTCAGCACCTTAATCACAGGACGTCCCTGCAGTGTCTCTCTAGCAGGTCAGACACTGCTCTCAGGTCTGTCTGGAGCCCTGTCCTTCCCCCAGATCTGGAGGCCCCGGGGGCAAGGCGGGGGTGCGCCTAGTCCTCCGGGATGGGAGTGTTGCAGTTCCCGTGGTAGATCTTGACGTGGCCTTCACACCGGAAATAGGCCTCGAAGACGTCACTGTAGCCATGGTCCCTCCACCAGGTGCACAGCTGCCGGTTCCAGGTACAGTCCAGCACATGGAAGAGCCTGGGGTGCTCCATGCCAATCATGGTGAAGAAGTCCTGGTCCCCGAGGTGGCCGCGGAAGTGGTACTTGTCGGCCAGCTGCTGCACCTGCGCCGGCTCCAGCAGGCGGCTGTAGAGCGGGGACTGGCGCATGGCCTCCAGGTTCAGCAGCATCACCCCGCTGTTGAAGCCCGGCAGCCCCTCGGGGGGTGGGCCCCCAACCCTGGTCTGGGGGTTCTCATGGCGGAACTGCCAGAACGTGTGCCTGCGGAGAGAGAGGACAGAGTTAGCCCGGTGTGCAGGGGGACCAGCCTGGCGGCTGCTGCCCTGGGTCTTCACAGCCAGCCTGCATGCAAACACTGCAACATTCTGGGGTGCAGGATCCGCATCACTACACCAGCACGTGGTAGAGCTGGGACCTGAACCCAGGGCTCTGGACCCCAAGCCCCAGATTCTTTCTACCATCCTCTGCTACGTCCTCACCACAGCCAACATTGGTATTGACTGAGGATGTACCAGGCGCCATACTAGACCGGCTTACTTACTCCCCACACAACCCCAAGGGATGGGTGCGCTCAGATGATACATCATTTCACAGCCAAGAAAACCGACGCACAGAGAGGTCAAGGTATTTGCCCAAAGTCACACACCTAGTAAGCAGCAGACGCAGGGACTAAACCCAGACAATCTGGCTCCAAAGTCCACATTCTTAAGATAGCAGCAATGTAGGTAGAACTTTCCACCCCCTTGTCTTCATCTGTGATCTTGAAAAGGAGAAGGGAGAGAGAAGCAGGGGACGCAATCCTGAATAGACATCTAGTCAAGACGCAGGCAGCCGAACCCAGACTGCAACCGAACTGTTTTCTGCTTTACAACAAGGCTCATTCATTGAGCCTCAAGCCTGGCACTTCAGAAAGGCTGGGCAGGAGCTGGGGAGGCCTGTGACAGCCCAGGACACACCCTGGGTTAGGGTGAAAGACAGCTGTAGAAGAGCCAAGTAGGATGATGTCTACTTTAGAAGGAATGTCACTTCAATTTTTCTCTCAGCAGATTTAGAAACCAATCTAGGTTCGCCGTTCAGGGAGTGTTAGCCTCCTCTAGGTCCTCTACCCCAACGCTTCCATCGGCAGGAGAGAAGAAAGGCCTACACCTCCCTGTGAGTGCCAGGGTTAAAGCATTGCCCTGTCCTCCAGCCTCCTTAATATCAAAGCCTTGTGTGTGCTGCAAGGGGTGTGCAGACGGAGGGGAGAGGCATCAAGCCCACCCCCACAGAGAAAGGGCCACAGCAATCGTGCCTGTGACCTGGAGGAAGGAGGAACATCGGGAGGCCCACTGTGGCAGGGACAGGCGTGGGAGTGGGTCCTCACGGGGGGGAACGCATCATGGCAGAACCAACTCTGCCTTCCAGCCTGGAGATGCTACCCCACCGGTCCCCCCCACACAGATTTCCCCACCCAATCCCAGGATAGGATCTGCGTGATGAAGCAGAAGCACAGGGGAATAAAACCAGAGACCCTGCCCATGGCCCTGAGCCACTTCTCAGCACCAGCACATTGCTCCGCGTCTGGGTACAGAGGAACCTTCCTCAAGGTCTCACATATCACAGAGAGTGCCGAGGGGGCAACGTGCCCTTCGGACATTCTTACAGGGGAATCCACAGGTTCACTGCTGGTGTTTTGCTGTGACTGGCCTGTGAGTGGAACGGAGCTCTGGTGCCTGCCTGGTGATAACAGTCTTGGCAAAAATAAGCTTCTCAAGGAAACTGAGATGCTGTCGTCTTGCCACAAAAGCCCGCGGTGATGGGGTCACACGGGGTTGGGATGCAGTGTGGCAGCTGTGTGTTTACTTTTCCCTATTTCTTCCCAGTGGTTCATTTCAGGACCAGATTATAAACCAGCTAAAATTCTACCAGGCAGACCAGGGCACCACGACATCATAGAGGAGGAACCCTGTGACTAGGGGCAGCGGGTGCTTTACCACCAAGGAGCTCGATTTACCCTTCAAGGGCTGGGAACGGAAGTGTTTACCAAGGTGGAGCAGAGACCAAAGGGAGGGAGGGCACGAGAGGCAGGGAGGCAGAGCCTGTGCCCGCCGAGGTCCTGGACCACCTCATGCTCCACGGAGCCCACGCGTCCATCTTTACTGTCCCCGTCTCCTCTCTTACTGCCCGGAGGACCCAGGAGGGAGAAGACTCCCCCAGCTGGGGGTGCGGCCCGTGCAGTCTCTTGTGTCCACAACACCTCAAAGGGCACCAGCACAGCAGGGCCCCAGGAAAGATCACGGGGCTGATGAGGAACGATGGGAAGGCTGGTGTGGGGTGAACCGTGCAGCTACGGATGGCGGGTGGGAGCAGAGCGGGCAGGACACTGACGACACGATGCTGCCGCTGCGGCACCTGCAGTTTCACTGAGCCCTCAACCTCCCCGCCAGATCTACTGTGGGGCTGAGTGAGGAGCAGGAACCACGGAGAGGCTGCTCAGATGTCTTAAATGGTTTCTACTTCCTAGCAAGTGGGGAGCAAAGAGGCCACCCCCAGCCCCAGGTATCCTCACCAACCTCAGCAGGAAGGCTCCCAAATCTTCCATGTCTGCCGCAAGGAGGACAAACAGTCAGCTAGCGCTGAGCTCGCTGGGCTCAGGAGATGGGGCCGGAGGCAGAGACAGGAGGACGGAATATGCCTCCAGGAGAAGGCCACGGCACAAATGGCTCTTTGGGGACAATGCCCAGCACCACCACTCAATCAGGATGAAGAGGTATTTGATGAGGAGGAGCCAGAAAGGACCAGTCTGGACATCAGCCTGAGAAGGAAAGGAGGGACAGGAAATTGGGCGTGCAAGCTGCCCCGTGTGTGTGCTGGAGCAGAAACAAAGCCTGAAAAGGAACAATGACTGTCTCCGCCCAAAGCGATGTTCAGGGAGTCCTTGTTCAAGGCATCCCTACCATCCCCAAATGAACCCAGACAGACAGAGCAGTCACCTGGGGGAATGGCGGGTTTCTCTGGCCTCTGTGTCCGCTGGTTCTCATAGAGGAATCACATGAGCCTTAAGGCAGAAGGAGTGATACGGGGTGTGGACAGTATCAGAGCTCGTGCAAGGAACTTCTATCCCACGGGAAGTGGCCTAAACACGCAGTACCACCAATGCCTCCAACGCAACAACACGGTGTGGATCACAAAGCCCTCCCACACTCTCCACCTTGGCTCCCTCTCCCTGGCAGCCCAGGGACATTACTGCATTTTTGCAGAACGGGAACAGTGGTCCTTAGTTCGTCGCAGGCAGGGCTTCTGATCTCTGAGGTCCCTTTGATCTGCCTGCCTCGGATTCCACGGGCTAGGGTTCCAAGGAGGTGCGCTTGGATTTCAATCTTAGTTCTGAATTTGGGTGGCACAGGCCAAGGCCAGGGCACGGGCGACAGGGTGATTGGGTGACGCGGCTGCTGCTGGCACGTTAGGAACTTGGGGCTCAGACCTGAGGCCTCTTCGAGGCAGGGCACTGAGTGTCCCAGACCCCTGCCCTTCTTCACAGGGGCCTGGGGCTGACGACGTGTATTCAGAGGAAACCTTTGTATAAATGCAGGTATTTGGTTCTGAGTCCTGGAGCATCCAGCAGTTTCTCTGACTAACCTCCCCATGCCCACAACCCAGGCACTTTGCTCTGACTGTCTGGATTGGTCTAATTGTCTAACCACTTGGCCTGTGGAGAGTCTTGTTCCCATCTTCCACAGTTACCTGGAGACCCACGGTAGAGGGGATAAGCCTTTTTCGCCCCTTTAGAGATAATTTCAACTGGAAAACAAGCCCCCACGCAGACAGTCCCTGGTAAATACTGGGTCTTTCTAGAAGTCAAGGAGGCCCATTGGGAAAATAAAAATTAAGAAGCTTTAAGAACATTCTTCCAGTCATAAATGTATTTTCTAAATTTTTAATATTGAATGTAACTTAATAATCATAAAAAGGTATTAAAAGCTAGTGAACTAGCTTTCGTGAAGAAAGCCCATCTTTATGGAAAGGGGTTCTGAAGTCATTTGGAAAAGCAAAGTTACTTCCTCGCTTCAGGTCTTTCCCTGATGAACACAACCAAGGCCGCTCTGCTAAAGGGCTCTCGAGAGACCCTGCCTGGAGAATCTAAGGCTCATCCTCCCCTGTAAAGGACACACGTGGCCATCCACACTCCCGCCTCCTCCTCCTGCCACTCCAAACCACAGGCCCTTTTGCCTCCGACTCTTCATGATTTGTTTTCTCCTGCCCCTTTCTCAGCTCCTCGGGCCGAGTTCACCAACACCACCTCCAAGAGGGAGGAAGCAAGAATGGGAACACACTGAGCCCGGGCTGTCTGCACAAGACTCTGCAGGAAGGTTCTAGAAGCCTGTGCTGACTCAGGCTAAGTGCAGGCTGTAGGCTGTCAGGCAAAGAAGGCTCCATTTGAGGTCTGAGATTCAGCACGCGGCCTCGCCAGGTGTACCTCTGGGGCGTCCTTCAGCCTCGAGAGCAGTCACTGAAGGGCCAGCATCTGGGCCTCTTCCCGGAGGAAGCTCCCGGCCTGGAGGCTGCACAGTCAGCGAGGCCCAGAACCAGGAAACGCGATTCCCCTTATACCCATGCATGCGCACCAGGCCCAATGAGCTCTCGTTTGATGTGGAAGGACCTTGTTTTCCAGTCATCTGAGATTAGAGGCCAGGAGGGAAGCAACACTTGGCAGCTGCCCAGCGCTTCATCCATGCCAGCCAGGTCCCCTGGGGTGACCCAGGGATGTTTCAAGTCCACCCAGGCCCAGAGGCTCTCTGGACACCCTGCGCCCTGGCTGGCTGATGCCGGCTAATTTCAGACCAATGTCCCTGCACCTTGGTCCTACCTGGAGCTGAGGCTGAAGTTCTGTGGGGCAGGCTCGAGCTCTTCGGTCCTTTAGGGGAACCACTGCCCTGCGCTATCAAACTGGAGACATGGACATCCTGGAGCTGCAGGGTCACCACAGAGTTCTAAGTGTCCGTGTCCCTAGAGCAGTCCTTACTGCCAGCTCATGACTGACCCTTACTAGGATCTCTTGATAACAAGACCTAAAGTAGGCTGAGGTCTCCCTACTGGACAGAGAAGGTAAGAAGTGTTCCCAGGCCAGGTGCGTTGGCTCACGCCTGTAATCCCAGCACTTTGGGAGGCGGGGGCAGGTGGATCACCTGAGGTCAGGAGTTCGAGACCAGCCTGGCCAACATGGCGAAACCCCGTCTCTACTAAAAATACAAAAATTAGCCAGGTGTGGTGGTGCGCGCCTGTAATCCCAGCTACTCAGGAGGCTGAGGCAGGAGAATCGTTTGAATCTGGGAGGCAGATGTTGCGGTGAGCGGAGATCGTGCCATTGCACTCCAGCCTGGGCGGCAAAACTCCATCTTGAAAAAAAAAAGGAAAGTATTCCCAACGTCACACAGGCCATTTGCAGTAGGACCAAGAGAGGCTCTTCATAGAGACACGGTCTACCAGAGCCTGAAAACTCTTAGGGACTCCTGGTTCGTGTACCCATTGTGCAGATGAGGAAGCTGAGGCTCAAAAACTGCCCTGCCCAGAGTCACACTGCTGAAAGGGCAACCTCACATTTCCAGGCAAATCATTTATGCTTTTCCACAAATGCCTCTGCCTGGAAAAGGGAACTGCTGCCTCCCACTTGCCCAAAACAAGCCCTATGGTGAGGCAAGGCAGCAGCGCTCAAAGCCAGCCTGCCAGGAGGCGCAGAGGCTGTGCTTTCCCCTCTGGCAGGGCCCACCTCCTCCAAGCTCACCACGCTAGCACTTGGAGGACAGCTGGGTGCCCGAATGGCTGGGGGGCCTTGCCTGGGGCAACAGGAGGGACATTAAACAGGTGGCAGGCATGTGCTCGCCCTTGTCTGTGGGACCTCATAAGAAACATGTGCTTGTTTTCAAACCCCAGCCCTCTTTAAAGGCCAGCAACGGAGTTTCCAAACCACACCATCCCCAGAACTTGGACAGGGCAAGCGGGGGCGAGGCAGGGCTGCTGCTTCACAGGCTGCGTGGGCACTGGGGTCAGTGCTGGCAGGAGAGGGGCACCCTCTCCGAACACTGAGACCCATAGAGACCGGGTAGGGAGGCGCACCGCAGAGGGCTTCCCCTCCAAGCCCTCCCCCAACATGAGCCACAGCCCCTCCCCTCCAGAAAGAACCAGCACCACGGCCTCCACCTCCTGGAGCCTCTCCCTGCGTGCTGGAGGCTGCCAGTGCCCCTGCTTTGCAACTGTTTGCATCTCTGTACTACCCGCACGGCCTGCTGAGAGAACAGGGGTTCAGGGAAGGGAGAGGGCCCAGAGGAAGGTCTGGGGCGCAGGGAAGTGAGAAAGGAGGCGACATCTGCTGCGCGGATGTGACGGCTTTAATCAGGACAGTGTTACCACCCACCCCACGCCCACCTGTTCGTTCCAGGAGAGGAAGACGCCTGCACGGGGTCACGGCCGACTGCGACACAGGCACTGGAACTTGACCACGCGTGTTCCCAGAGTCTGCGTTGTTTTGAATTATGCCACGCAGGGGCCTTTGGCGGGAGGAGGGACAGTCGTGACAGGGCGGGCACTGGGGTGGCTAGTAGACGAGCCAAGCATTCTGGAGAGGTGCCCCTGCTACAGCCTGCACGGTGGGCCTCATTTTTACCTAAAGGCCAATGGGCTCTGTTAGCTCGCTAGGGCGCCATCACAAAGTACCACCAACAGGGCGGCTTCAGCAGCAGAAAGGTGCTGCCTCTCAGTTCTGCAGGCTGGAGGTCTGAGATCACGGTGCCGGCAGCTGGCTCTGTCTGGGCTGAGAGGGAGGGTCTGCTCCAGGCCCTCCCGTCACTCCTGGTGGCTTGCTGGCCGTCTGGGATCCTGGGAGAGGCATCATCCCGCTCTCTGCCTTCATATTCACATGCTACCTCCCTGCATACACGTGCCTCTGTGTCCACATTTCCGCTTTCTATCAAGATGCCAGTCATACGGATCGGGGCCTCCCCTACCCCAGCAGAACCTCATCTCAACTCTTGATATCTGCAATAACCTCATTCCCACAAAGGGTGATACTCAGAAGTACTGGAGGGTAAGACTTCTGCAGAGGAATTCTGGGGGACACACTGCAACCCACAGCACTCTCCAGCAATGAAGACGGAGGACAACACCACAGCTCACCATCTAGGGACTCCGAGGACACCTGTGGGGACTAGAACTGCTCTCAGCGGGTGGGGAGAGAATGACCCACAGTGGGCAGGGCAGTCCCTGTCCAGGAAGAGGCAGGCGTCAGTGGCTGGGGAAGGGCAAAGCAGAGGGATGGGAGATGATGTGGGGGGCGGCACAGGGGCCCCAGCAGAGGGATGTCCAAAAGCTCCCCCTGCAACGTCTCCTGCTCTTACGGAGACATGCAGGGACACCTGAGAACACACCGAGCTGACAGAAGAAAGCAGTGAGCGGTCAAGCAAATGCTGCGAGGAGCACCTACTGCACTTGAAGGTGGGGATGCACGTAGAACCTCCCTGCTCTCCCCTCCGGAAACCCGGCTAAGGGGAAGAGAAGATCCTCCACGTGAATTTGCCGACGGGGGCAGTCACAAGGTGAAGAGGGAGCGCCTGCAATCTCGAACCAGAGGCAGTGCTGCAATAACATGGACGGGATGGGAGGATCCCCCCAGTGAGCTGGGCTGGCTCTGCTCTGATCGGTGTGCTGACCATGCCCAGCAGTGTGCCCTGAGGAGCAGCCCTGACTGTCCCTGCGGTGCTCAGCCTCCGTAAGGCTGTTGCTGCAAACGCTCCTCCCCACCCAGGCTTAGGGTGTGGAAGCTCCTCAGCGATCAGCCCTCGTCCACCCGGCCAGCCTCCTGGAGTCTGGAATGATAAAGGTGACCCACAGAGTCGGTCTCATTCTCAAAGCTGTATCAGCTATGACCAGCCCATCTCTGTGGGGCCCTGGAAAGCTTGGCCTGGGGCTGAACGTCGTAGCGGGTGAGCAGACCTGATGGCAAGGCGTCTGACCTGGTGCAGGACAGCACTTCAGCCTCCTGCAGGCCTCCGTTTCTCCAGAGCCCTGCAGAAGGGCAGCTGGCAGGCCTGAGGCCTCCACATGGCACAGCACTGCCAGGACCCCAAGGCTGCTGCCCCGTACCCTCAGGATGTGTCATGCCCTTCTCGAAGGCTTCTCCTGGCCCTCCGTTCCCCATACCCAGCCTGCCTGGGCATCTCAGTCACATGGCCTTCCCCCAACACCTGCAGCCCCAGAGCTGTAAAAACAGATGAGCGGGGACTGGGGAACTCAGGCTCACTCACTCACACACAGTCCCGGAGCCTGGGCCCTGGGAGGGGCAAGGGAGAGAGCAGATGGGGAAAAGGCACTGGAGGGGTTTTAAGCCTGGATTCCCATTCAGAGGGTGGAGCCAAGAACAGCCATGGCAGGGCTGGGAGGAG
>NC_037669.1:191430112-191432157 GCF_003255815.1 Theropithecus gelada
GTGGGTGCGGGGAGTGGGTGCGGGGAGGAGTGGGTGCGGGGAGTGGGTGCGGGGAGGAGTGGGTGCGGGGAGGAGTGGGTGCGGGGAGGAGGAAAAGGGAATGTCGTGTCGAGTCCTGAACAGGTGCTCAGAGAACAGCAATGTGGAGGAGTCCAGCAGGTGGCTGGAGGTACCGGCCATAAGCAGAGAGCACCAAGCAGGCGGTACAGAATTCTGGAGAGTTCTGACATTTAGGGGGTGGAAGAAGAGGAGCCAGGAAGATGCAGGGCACTGGAGGACCCCAGCCACCTGTTTCCACACTGACAGCCGAGAGGCCGGTAGCGACTCAGGCCATGGGGGCCTGTTCTGCCGTGGGAGCTCCTGCAGAGCCACTGAGCCGCTCGGGCCTTCCAGCTAGTTCTGCAGGCCCACTGTGCCTCCTCCAGCCTCTTGTGCCCTAGCCCTCTGACCCAGATGCCCCACCAAGTTCCCTCCAACCTACCTCACCCTCTTCCTCATCCCCATCCAAGCTGGTCCTTCTCCCCAGTGCCGCCCTCCAAGCCTCCTACTGATATCGACTGCCCATTCTCTGCCTCTCACTCAAACACTTGGATCTGGGCAGAATGACACCCAGACAGTATCTCAGTACCCCCTCCACAAAGTAGAGACACATCCTACTGCCACTCTCCCCAGTCCCCAGGGCTGCACACAGTTCCCCACACTTCCAGAGCTGTCCTCCCCACCTCCCATCGCAGCCCTGCGCCATCTGGCTGGCAGCTCCTTGCTCACCACCTGGGATCCCCTTCCTCTCTGCTCCATCCCTAGGGACACCCTCAAGAATTCCAAATGCTGACGGCCCTCCCCTCCACCTTGACCACAGTGTCCTCAAACCCCAGCTAAGCTGCCCACGCGGCTCTCCAGGAACCTTTTGCCGCCAGAGGCACTCTGCTCCAGTGATGGGAACTGACAGCCCTCTCTGGCGGCAACGTCCTGACCTACCCCACACAGAACCTGCTCATCAGACCCTTGGGAAGCTCTGACCCCTGCTGCCAGATTGGCAGCCTCAACTTGCATCTCCTGGCCCCTTACCCAGGGTCACCTGCCCCCAGTACCTCACTGCACGTGGGAATACAGCGGCATGGAAAGCTGTAGAGGGCAAGGACTTGGAAGCACCACAAGAGGCGACAGTGACCTTGGAGGAGAGGGATGGAGGCCGGGAAGCTGGACCCTTAGCACTGGGGAGCGTGTGAACAGGAAGGAACAGACGCCGGGGAGGCAGATGGCACCTAGAGGCAGAGAGAGGACAGAGGGAGGATATTGTACAGAGGGAGAGCTGAGCGTTCTGTATGCCAGGGGGAAGGGATGCATATGTGAGGGAAAGACAGACTGCAGAGAAGAAATACAGAGGAAAGGGCAGGGCGGCTTCTTTCAGAAATGAGAATCACGATAATGGCTAATATTTACTGAGGACTTCCTATGTGCCAGGCCCTCTTTTAAGTTCTTAAATGTATTCGATATAATGTTTGTAATAAGTGAACAAGGTAAGTACGATGATTTCCATGTCCTAGACGAGGAACCTGAGGCAGAGAGCTCTGAAACGCTTGCCCCGGGTCAGGAAGGGGAGAATTGCCAGGCAGAAGAGCTGTCCGGGAAGAGAAACCCCAGGATGCAGCTGGGAGCAGAGAGGGACAGAAGGGAGGACAGCGGCAGTTCCGAGAGGTCAGGGAAGGAAGACATGAAGTCATCCACGGAGGAGGAGAGGCTGGGTGTGAGAAGGGCTGGAGAAAGAGAATTCGTTTCCAAGGGGCTCTGCATAAGACAATCAGGAATGAGTAACAGGCAAATAAAGGGTGAGGGTGGGCAGAGGCAGGCGACTCTGGGACTGATAAGGGGACGTGTCTCGTTCATCTTTATGTCTGGAGGGCCTGGCGTGGGCATTTCATTCACAGAAGGGCCTTCAGAACTGTTACTTTCAAATGGATGGATTAATGAATAAAGGAAAGCATAAGAGATTCTTTTTTTTTTTTTTTTTTTTAGACGGAGTCTCGCTCTTTCGCCCAGGCTGG
>NC_037669.1:191432200-191453977 GCF_003255815.1 Theropithecus gelada
TTTTTTGAGACGGAGTCTCGCTCTGTCGCCCAGGCTGGAGTGCAGTGGCCGGATCTCAGCTCACTGCAAGCTCCACCTCCCGGGCTCAGGCCATTCTCCTGCCTCAGCCTCCCGAGTAGCTGGGACTACAGGCGCCCGCCACCGCGCCTGGCTAGTTTTTTTGTATTTTTTTTAGTAGAGACGGAGTTTCACCGTGTTAGCCAGGATGGTCTCGATCTGCTGACCTCGTGATCCGCCCGTCTCGGCCTCCCAAAGTGCTGGGATTACAGGCTTAAGCCACTGCACCCGGCCAAATGACAAGAGATTCTAAAGCTAGATGGCAGGAATTTAGGAGGAGAATGCTGGATGAAGGCAGTGGCACAATTGTTCAGACAGGCAGGGGCGGGAGGAGAACGTGCCTGGGCCCAGTTCACTAGAGGGAAGAGAGCACAGAGAAGGCAAGGCAGAGAAGTTGGCTCCCCCAGCCCAGGAATCCACATGTGTGACGAGGTGCTCAGTGTGACAGAGACCAGGAATGAAGGGGCCCAGACGGTGACCTTACCCGGGGACGCCCGCAGCCCTCTGCGCAACGCCCTTCCTAGCACTGGCCCGGGAAGGCACCCAGCCTCCAGTACTGGCGCTTGTACCGGGAGCAGCTGTTCGAGTCCCCGTACTTGTCACAGGGAGCAGCTCAACTCTGGTGAGAGCCCCAGGACCCAACCAGGAGACCACAGAGCCGGCAGCCAAAGCTGGTGAGGACCCGCAGGCACCTGGCCCAGCTGGGCAGCCAGGCCCCAGCTCAGCTCCACACCCTGCTCTTTCCCTGAGTTTAAGGGAGCCGGGGGTGGGAGGTGGGGGAGTGTTTGTCAGAGTGAAGACAAAGCCACAGAGAGTCACCTTCAGAGTCGGCTCACTGTCCCCGACAGCCTCATGGCGCTGGAGGTCACAGGACAGAGTGCCAGGACACATGGTGGGGTGTTTTCCGGGACAGCGAGCAGAGTGCAGGCATGTGCGGGAAAGGCGGTAGGGAGGGTATGTGTGGAATTTAACCTTGTGTCCCCAGTTAGACCACATCAATCCTCACCAGCGCCCTTCACCCTCATGGGAGGGGGGTATTCCAACCCAGGAGCCAGAGGTGGTGGAGACTCCGTGGACGTGGCTCACCCAGGCATGAAGGTGCTGGGCAGTATGAGCCCCGGCTGCAAACTGTTACTTCTCAAGATCAGAAGAAGTGGGGTGCCCTCCCATTCCATCTAAGGGGACCCTCACCTTTGGCTGTCCCTGATCACTGTCCTACACATCTGTGGCATGGATCTTGGCCAAGGCAAAAACAGTAACTGGCACAGTGACAGTGTGATGGGCCAGGCCCAGGCCCCACCTGCAGGAGCCTGTCATGTTGGGGTGGGCAGCCCTTCTCAGATGTCACTGAGCCTGGGCTCACCTGGGAGCTGTCAGTCACTGCATTGCTGACAAGCTCCCAGGGAATGCTAACGCTGCTGGCCCAAGGATCACATTTAAAAAAAGCGTTTTTATTATTTTTATAAAGAGATGAAAGCCACTCAGTTATTTTATCCTGAAAATGGCCACACAACAGGTGGCATAGCCATGTGCGAAGTATACACAGGTTCTATGCTAATACTGGTCCTGTCCCCCTCTGTCACAGCGCTGAGCAGGGCCCCGGGACAGGCTTCCTGGAAGCAGCACAGTAATGTGTACAGGTGCCAGGAGGGAGGCCCAGCTCCTACAGGTGCCAGGAGGGAGGCCCAGCTCCGCCACCTTCCGTCGGTCTGGGGTGGAGGGAGGGCCGGGAGGCAGCTATAGATCAGATTTCCACTGCCTTGAAAAACAATGTACCAGTGCACATACGGGTTAAGAATGTAGGTTCTGGGGGCAAACAATCCCAGTCTGGGGCCTAAATCCTGGTCCTCTGCATCTGCCCTGGAGAAGGCACTCAAACTGTACTGCAGGCTTCCCAAATATAAATAGGGCTGCCGAGAAAATGTTATGAGATAATGCAACTAAAATGCTCAATACATTCAGATGAGATAAGGAAAGCCACAATGTCAACTTCAGCGAGCAGCAGTGCGGATTCTCAATGCCAAACACACCAGCTTCCCCGGTCGTCTGCAGCAGCCACAAGGCCCTGCACCTGGTCTACCTGGCTGTGCACCCACCAGCAGGGTGGCCCTGGGCAAATCACTTCCCCTCCTGGGCGTTCGGTTCCTATACCTATTAAATGGATGAATCAGCTAGAGGATTCTTCAGTCCTGAAAGCCGACAGTTCTAGGCCGGGACTAGAAGTCTATGAAGCTTTCGGCGGGAGCGTCAAGGGAATCTCGCGATCACTGAACTCCAACGATTGATCTCCCTTTAACTGCATCACAAGTGCCTGAATACAACACGGATTTGTTGTTGTTGTTACTTGCTTTTGTTTCAAAAACTCACTTTTAGTATTGACAAAGCCTCACCATTGATCCAGTGTGGGGCATCTGGGTGGTTCCAATTATGGGACCTCAGCAGTGTGCTATGTATGCCAAGGGTGGCGGGCACATAAGGCAACCACTATATTTACTTGTTTTTGCAGAGTCCTTAGGTTTGTCCTATTTGGGTGTCTGCAGATTCAGTTTTTAGGAAATAGGGGCGATCAGTCTCAGGCGTTTGCCTCCCCATCTGCCGCCCTCCCTAGTGGTCTTCCTGGAGGGCTGCTGGCACCTGCCCGTCTTCTCTCCCTCTGGTGCTACTACTGTCTGAGCAGCTGCGCAGGCGCAGGAAGGAGGAACAGGCAGGGCCAGAAAGTTCCCTGTGTCCCTGGGACTTCCTTCCCTCAGGCATTTCGGCATAAACACACAGAACCTTGTGGCAGTCCAGCAGGAAGAAAGAAAGTGAGGAACCCCGAGGAAGGACCTCTCCGCTGGCCACCGTGGCTCACACCTGTCATCCCAGCACTTACGGAGGCTGAGGCGGGTGGATCACCTGAGGTCAGGAGTTTGAAGCCATCCTGGCCAGCATGGCGAAACTCCATCTCAACTCCACAAAAATTAGCCGAGTGTGGTGGCGCATGCCTGTAATCCCAACCACTCGGGAGGCTGAGACATGACAATGGCTTGAACCCCGGAGGGCGGAGGCTGCAGTAAGCCGAGATCACTGGGCAACAGAGTGAAACTCCAACTCAAAAAAAAGAAGAACCTCTCCTAAACCCACCCTCAGCCATAGGGCACCCCCCTGCCAAGAGCAACAGTGAGGTGCCAGGTCACAGGTGGCACCGACACGGCCCCAGCCAGGAGGCCCCGCTCAGCCCATGAGATAAAGTCGCAAACATAAGCAGCCATGTCTGCACATTTCTGCTTGCCAGCCAAATTCCACAAAGCCCCTGACTCTGTGACAACGTGCAGCCCTCCGGAGGATGAAGCGAAGACAAAACAGGACAGAGCACCCCGCCCCCAGTGTCTCTTCCTGAGTCACTATGTTCCTTCAAAGATCCATGACCCTGGTCCTTGCCTTTTCCTACGCCTAAGATCGCGTCTGAAGGGGCTAGTGATGTCGCTTCTGGAGTCTCTAACCAGGTGTACCCTTGCACTTAAGCCTTAATGGCCCCTGCGTGAACTGAGCCTCTCTACCTGCGTGTAAACTGTGAGCTGAAACAGTCTCGGGGCAGCCTGACAGAACCTCTCGAAAGACTTCTCCCAGGCTGGAGACCTCAGGAAACTTCTGAATAAAACGAACTTTAATTCTCTGAAAGCTTGAGTTTTTCCTTTGGCCAACACCCCTCCCTGCTGAGATGATCCCTGGGGCCCCTCCTTAGGCTTTCCCAATACCAGAGGTCCTTCTCCTCATCTACTCCTCCTCAGAAGTCACTTTCCCAACACCAGAGGTCCTTCTCCTCATCTACTCCTCCTCAGAAGTCAGGATCCTCCCTACATCCGAGCTGGCAACAAATATGTGTTCCAGCCTATCATGGGCAAGCACCATGCCCAGAAAAATGAGGAGGAGGAGAAGACCTTTCCCCACTCGCAGAAGTCACCAGCTATATGGACATTCTCTCAATTCCTCACAACAACTACCTACGGTCAGTACCATCTCCATTTTACAGACCAGGAAACGGAGGCCCAGAGAGGGTGCTGCGCCTGGCCGGGAGTCCCAGCACTGTGGGAGGCCGAGGCGGGCGGATCACTTGTGGTCAGGAGTTTGTGACCAGTCCGGCCACCACGGCCAAACTCCATCTCTACTAAAAATACAAAAATTATCCAGGTGCGGTGGCACGCACCTGTAGTCCCAGCTTCTCAGGGTGCTGAGGCAGGAGAATGGTTTGAACCCAGGAGGCAGAGGTTGCAGCGAGCCGAGACTGCACCACAGCATTCTAGCATGGGTGACAGTGAGTGAAAATCGGTCTCAAAAAAAAAAACCAAAAAAAAAAAGTGATGTGCCATGGTCACACATTCTGACTTTTGCTCCATTAATTCAAAGCCTGCGGTGGGGAGGGGCTCCCCTCCTGTGCCCTCACCAAGTTCCGAGCTGGAGTGAGAAATAACATCAGAGAAAGGCTTTTCTAGAGGGCTTCGGTTCTTTGGGAAGGTCCGGCTGGTAAGCAGAAAAGCAGAAAACAGGCTATGAGGTCTGAATTGCATCAGGCCAGTTCCAAGCACAGAGCAGGCTGTGGGTGAGGATGGGAAGGTGGCAGGGACCAGCTAGCATGCTCCCCGCTGCAGGGGCACCTAGAGGCAGGAAGCCCGATTCTAGTCAGGGCCCTGGCCCTAGACCCAGAATCTTATAGCTGAAGAAAACCTATAGAGATCACCCAGGAAAATGGAGTGTGGAAGCCACCTGGGCAAGGCCGCCAGCTAGGACATAAAGTCCATCCTCGCTAGGGCACCACAAGACCGCCTACAGCCTTTCCCGCCAGCGAGATGGCAGCCTCGGGGCAATTTATTTCATGCATCCCAGATTTGGAGCGAAGTAAACTGTACTCTTTTCAGAGGTCCAGTTCTTTCCCTCAAATACTTAGGTCAGCCCTTGCAGCCTGCTGTTCTTCACTTGCTGTATTTTAGGGAGTTTAACCACCCAAGAATGTTCTCAGCAAAACTCCCGCCACTACACACAATCACAGGACTCCATCGGCCCCGGAAACCCAACCCCAGTGATCCATTCATTCAATCAGGCATCAGGGTCCAGGATGTGAAGAGGACAGGGAATCACAGAGACCCTCATGCTGGAGAGCCCACTCTGATGGCAGGACCATTCTCCCTGCTGGGGACAGTACACCTTGGCTCTTGGCAGGGGAGCTTCTCTGATGGTGCCCAAGACAGCAGCTCCTGCCAGTTGCAGAAGCTGAGGGTAGGAAAGGGAGGCCAGCAAGGCAGCCACGCCCAGACCCTCACATGCCAAAAACCTCCGGATTGTGTGTTTCATCTGAGCGGCCGCAGCGTCTTCACGTGGACGTAACCTTCTCCCAAGCAAAGGACGACCCCCCATGGGATCGTCCTTTGTGCTCTAAATCCTCTCCTTGCACGATCGCCCCCAGTGCTCTAAATCCTCTCCTTGCACGAGGTCAAGTAGGAAAAGAAACGGTTGCCATATGAAAGCTCAAGGTGGGGACAAAAGGGGCCAAGCGAGGTCCCTGGAGAACGGTTCAGAGGAGTGTGGGCTTTGGAGTGAGAATATCTGCATTTACCCTTTGGCTCAACACCCCTTCTGACCCCTCCACACCTCTTGGGAATGGTGACTTGGTACCAGTGTCACAATCCTGGTCCCCACCCCTGGCCCTGCTGCTCCAGCTCCAAGCTGGTTCAGAAAATACACAACTCACCCCAGGTGCCCAGGTCTGGCATCTCTGCCACCCTCCCATCCCTGGTTCCCCAGAATGGAGCCTCCTTCCCCATGTCTAAGCGTGCCAGCGCATTTCACCACAGACCGCAGACCTGTGGGGGAGTCCATCCAGTTCCACTCAAGAAGCACAGTGGTGCGGTCAGAGAGAAAGGAGCAGCTTAGCTCCTGTGCTCCCTCGCAGCTCCAAGAGCCCAGTCATCCTGCAGGCCGCGGTGGGCAGTCGCGAGTCACAACCTGCGTATGGTTGACAATCCCAGCAGAGGGCAGGACTGACGTGGTGAGACCACTCCATTCTGCCGGGGGCTGGCCCAGAGTTTGGTTCAAAACTGTCAGGTCGCTACTGGCCTCACTGCCCTTTGACTGTGGTGATGGCACCGCTGCTCTGAGCTCTCACCTCATGTCCAACACAGGAAAGAGGTACCTCAAAAGCTTGCTGGGCTAGCCTCCTCCCCCACCCCAAGGCTAGCCCCTGCCTCCACCCGCCTCTGTCCTCTGTGCTGTCAGGCCTTGCAGAGGCCAACACTCACTGTGGCTTGGTGGTGCCTGAGCTGCAGAAGACCCAAACTTGACTTTTCAAGCCTCTCCTCTTTCAAGGCCTGCCTGGGGCCTGTGCGCAGGGGCAGCTGCATTAAAGGCCATTTGTACAGACAGGGCACACCCGGGCAAAACAGACCTGGTTTCCAGCAACCCCAAACATCCGGCTTGCCCCGAGCCTGCCACATAGCTGGCTGCACTGTGTGCCTTGCAGCCTTACAGCTCAGCACTCTACGGCCGTCTTTGCTTTTAAATTTTTCTTTCTTTTTTTCAGGGAAGAAAATCCACAAAACAATCTGTCCTTCTGACAGGCCGGCTCAGATTCCTATTTGTGCTAGGCTGGATCAAGGAGCATCATTACTAGGGCTTTATCCGAACTGTCTGCTTAAACAACTCATCAACGGTGGGGCAGGTCTGGAGTCTCGGCCGCTCCCCCACCCCTGCTTCCCTGGAACAGAAGCTGTTTCCCCGTCTCCATGCAAATGTCAATGCATTTCAGCAGAAACCACAGACCTGTAGGGGACGAGTCTATCCAGTTGTATTCAACAAGCACAGTGGTTGGGGCAGGGGCTGTGGGGTCAGAGGCCTGACTGCAAGCCAGGACCAGTTTAGGATGAGCCCTGTGAGGAAGGTCAGGGAAGCTGACCTTGCCGCTGAAGGGAACAAAAGGTTTGAAGCAAGGCAGCTTGTGTATGAGGAAGGTCGCTCTGGCTGGGTGGGCACTGGCATGCAGGAGGAAGGGCTGGAAGCGGCAAGACCAGGCAGGAGGATGCTTTGGTGATGGGGGGGAGGGTGGCAGTGCCAAGGATGGAGAGAAGCGAAGGGTTTAGGACCTATTTAGCAGATGCTTGACTAGCTGTGAGAATGGATGCATGTAGGTGATGAAGGGGGACAAGGAGCTCCGGGTTCTGGCTTCTACCTTGGGCATTCTGGCTATGGGGTCAGTGGCAGTGGCTGTTCTAATCATGATCACTGACTTTCAAGATGACACTGGCCAGGCCACTCCCCGATACCTCCCACATGTACCACAAGGAGGGAGACTGGCCTCTTGGGCCTTCCCAGCTGCAGGCCGCCTCAGTGGCAGCACCGTGGTCACCTCCTCCTGCCTCAGTGCAGCTTCTCCAAACTCAGGGCAGGCCGCAGGGAGCAGTACGGGGGCTGGGAGGCACTGCCCGTGTGGCCCATTGACACACCACCGTCTCTCCAGGTGGCCGGCGGCAAACCTGCCTTTCCTGCTCCTCTGGATGCAGCCAGCCTCGCCCTTGCCAGGCTGCGCATGGCCCCGCAGCTCCTCTTCCGCCCTCTTCCCGTTTGTGCCCACTTTCCAGGGAGGCATTTTTCCCCTTTAAACTGGAAATGTGCTCCCTGGCTCCTCCTCAGATCCCTTGTGCTTGAGTTGCTTCTCCAGGCCTTCCAGATAATTCTCCTGAATCTCTGCTGTGCCTGGGGTGCTCCCTGTGAAAGCCGAAAAGCATCTGAGCTACCCTCCCTCTCTCTCCCCACTGCGCGCTCTATTCAGGTGTCCCCACTGCGCGCTCTATTCAGGTGTCCCCACTGCGTGCTCTATTCAGGTGTCCCCACTGCGCGCTCTATTCAGGTGTCAACACAGGTATGCCTGGGGCTGCCTGGAGCTGGCAGAGCATGAGGACAAGGCAGTCAGGCCTCCTGCACGCAGGGCCTGCAACTTCTCAGCTCTCTCCGGATAGGGTGCTAGGGCCTGGGCTTACCCGGAACAGCCAACTGGGATTTGAATGAACATAAAGAGTGGAATTTTTAAAACCCAGATCAAAGTGGGCATTAAAATTAGATGCTACTTCAAGCCACTACCTGGGGAAAGTAATGAGAATCCCCCAAAATAACAGCAGTTCTGCTGGTTACTCCTAGAGCCTTTCTTCTGGAATTATCCGGCCGTCCTCCCCTGCTCTTCTCCCCATGGCTGTTCAGGCTGCAGAACTGCCCACTGGGGAAAAAGTGCCCTGACTCCAAGCACATCCAAACTAATTAGGAGCCTATCTTCCCCCAGCCCACGCCCATACCCCAAGGCCTGGGGCAGTCAAAGGGACAGAGCCGCCTCCTCCTCCTCCTCTTCCTCCTCCCTGCGTGGAATTTGGTGGGGCTGGCTTTCGGGGGAGGCCATGAAACACGAAATTTCCAGTACCGGCCTCTCCTGCTCCTAGGTCTCAGACTGAGGGAAAAGCATAAAGAAACGCTGGCTGTGGACACACCTTGGAAGAGGGCAAAGGAGAAAAGAAAGCAAGCACCCAACGCAGCCCAGCGAGGCCCCATGGAGGCCCCATGCCCCACTGCCTGTCTGTACTCTGCTGAAACCCACATCCATGCCCCCAGGCCAGCTGGCATCTTCTACACTTCTCTGTTCTCTTGGGGCCTCCTCCCTCACCCCCTCAGTGTCACATCGTCCTTTGCCCAAGACCAACAGACACCTGCCCACACGCATGCAGGCCCAGAGGGGCCCAACCAGACACCTGCCCACAGGCATGCAGGCCCAGAGGGCTCCAACAAGACACCTGCCCACACGCATGCAGGCCCAGAGGGCCCCAACCAGACACCTGCCCACACACATGCAGGCCCAGAGGGGCCCGACCAGACACCTGCCCACATGCATCCAGGCCCAGAGGGGCCCAACCAGACACCTGCCCACATGCATGCAGCCCCAGAAGGGCCCAACCAGACACCTGCCCACACACATGCAGGCCCAGAGGGGCCAGACCAGGCTTCCTCGCCCCTTGTTCTGTCCAGACACAAACGCTGACATGGGAGTCCGATCAGGAAGTCCAATGCCCTTCTGATTAGTAAGTGCCGCCTCCTTCTCACCATGTACCTGTTCTCACCATGTACCAGTGGCTCAGCTCTGCCACTGGCCCTCCAGAAGGTTTTCTCGGCTAACCCCACTCACCTCCACCTCCCCTCCCAGGGTTCTCTCACATAAGAGTTACAAGACGCAGGGCAGTGCTTCCCAGACCTTATTGTGCGTGGGAAATGTGTGTCTGGGATCTGGTTAAAATGCAGACTGGGATTCCTTATCGCTGACAAGCCCCCAGGTGATACCAATGCAGGCCACACTTTTGACTAGTGAGGAGATGGAGGTAAGAGGTGAGGACTCTGAGTCAGGCAAAGTGTGTTCTGGCCCCAGCTCCACCAAAACTAAGCATTACATCTCATGAGACTGCCATGAGGGCTGCATGAGGTAATGCAGTGTCTGGCTGTCGCTGAAACACAGTGTGCACTCGCAAATGCAAATTCTCTTCCTCTTGCTCCAGTCCTCTCCCTGTGGCAGTGGGGAGTGTAATGCCTCAGAAGACTGCCAGGCATTAAACAAAGCAATACCTGAACTCCCGGGTGCACGGCAGGTGGGTGATGTGGGTTCTCCTTCCTTGCCTTCCACCATCTAGGACTGGGGCCAGGCCAGAACCTGTGCCCCATATGGTCAGGGAAGGCTGGGGGAGAGCGGGAGGCCTGAAGGCCCCACTCCTAGAGCTGAGCCTTAGAGATGAGCGCTCTTAGAGCTGGGCCTCCACATCCAGTTTGAGTGCTCATGTGTGGTGTTGGGGAAAGGGGCTGTTTGGGTCACACTGGTGGGCAATTCTCCAGGGGACTTTGTCACCTGGGTGCTTATCCGTGAGCAACAGCGCCTGATGACTCTTGGGAAGAGCCACAGCAGAACGAGGGCCTGCAGGCGGCAGTGGCCAGGGAAACCTGAGGTAAGGCCCTAACTCTGCAGCCTCCTGATCCGCGGGTGGGGCAGCCTTCACCAGAGGGGGAGTGAGTCTCAGTGAATCAGAGTGGGAACATGTTGAGCTGCAGGTCAGCAGCTCAATGGGGAGGAGTAAGGTGTTTTCAGAGGCCACGTTAACCACAGCTGGCTGGGAAGAACCAGTCAGTAAACCCCTCCTTCCCTGCCCTGTTCCCGGCCCACAGGAACTCAAGCAGCTTCAGAGAAGGTCTTACTCGTTTCCAGGGAGAGGCCAGAGGCTCAGGGAACCCAATTCAATATGTAATACATAGCACTGTCCACTCTAGGGTCTGAAGCAAAGGCAAGAGGAGAAATCAGGCTGACGGATGGCTCTATGCTTAGCACGCGTTTATGGACATCCAGCCTTCTCCGAGCCACCGCGGCTGTCTCCACACAGACAAAAACAAATCCCTCTGACCTTGAGCAGAAAATTACATTGTCTCAACACCCGTTTACCGCGCACCTGCTAAGCCTGGGACCACCGAGGGGAGACTGGAGGGTCCCTCTAGCATGGTCTCAGCCCATGCACAGCAGGAGGATCTGTGTGGCCAGACAGGGAGGCCAGTGACAGTGGCGCAGACACAACACTCAGAGGCCTCCGGGTGTGGAGAAACAACATGTGACCCAGACACCATGCTCTGTTCCCAGTGCGTCCCCAACACACGCACGCACACATACACGACCATGCTCTGTTCCCAGTGTGTCCCCAACACACACACGCACATACACGACCATGCTCTGTTCCCAGTGTGTCCCCCCCCCACACACATACACACGACCATGCTCTGTTCCCAGTGTGTCCCCAACACACACACGCACATACACGACCATGCTCTGTTCCCAGTGTGTCCCCAACACACGCACGCACATACACGACCATGCTCTGTTCCCAGTGTGTCCCCCTCCCACACATACACACGACCATGCTCTGTTCCCAGTGTGTCCCCAACACACACACGCACATACACGACCATGCTCTGTTCCCAGTGTGTCCCCAACACACACACGCACACATACACGACCATGCCCATGTGCATTTATATAACACACGCACATATGCACACGTGTACATGACACACATGCTAACACACACATGACACACACACGCACACGCACGTATGCACACGTACATAACAGACGCACATGCTGACACACACGACATACACACACATATATGCACACACACGTGTACATAACAGACACACATGCTGACACATGCACACACGCACATATGCACACGTGTACATAACAGACACACATGCTGACACACACGATACACGCACACACACGATACACGCGCACACACGATACACGCACACACACACACGATACACGCACACACACACATACATTTCCTCGGCCTTCAGGAAACGAGTTCAACCTCCCATCTGAAGTTGAACTTGTTTCTTTGGAAATGATCTGAGTCTTCATTTCTTCAGAAAGAGGCACAGATGTGCAAGGAAACCAACCGTTCCTTCTCCTCCCCAGGCCTTCTCCGTGCCCTGGTAATATTTACACAGTTATTTAACAAGCAAGGCTGAAGTTTCCTTTCAACTGGCAATTAAAATCAGAACACAGAGACAAGCTTTGCAAAGCTTGGTTTCCATAGAGGATAATTTTCTTCCATGGGTTTAAAAAAATGAGAATCTTGATTCAAACTGTAGGTACTCACGTAAACAGTAACGCCCACTCAGTCTTCCAAATTGAGATAGAATGTGACTGTCTTTTGATGGAGATTAGAAATAGTTCAAATTTGTATAATTTGTTTCCAAATTTAATAAGAAAAACAACAGGGGTGCAAATGCTCAGGCTGCGATGTGTGCGCTGGGCAAAGGCAGAGGCTGTTCTGATTCTCACGCTGCAGACCCCTTGGACGGGCTCCCCTGGTGTCCATCTGCAGGGACTTCCCATGTCCCTGTTGTCTTGAAGAAAGGAACAAGACATACAGGCCAGTTCATTTTTCATCTGCTGCTGGTGTGGCCCAGTCCCCTCAACCAGACTGGTGGCAACTTTAAGTTGGAGACAGTTCCTGAAAGCAGGCTCAGTGTTGAGTTGCTTTTGACGTAAGAATACATACCCAGACAGAGAGATGTACTGTAGCTGACATTTACTAAATGCCAGTCACTTTTTAAACCATTTAAATCAATTATGTCATCCTCACTAAAACTTTGTAACGTGGGTCACAACAGCAGCAAAGGCGTATCAACACGAATCTAGCACCACGTGTGGGTTACAACAGGGGCAAACGCGTATTAACACGAATCTAGCACCACGTGTGGGTTACAACAGGGGCAAACGCGAATCAACGCGAATCTAGCACCCCGTGTGGGTTACAACAGTGGCAAATGTGTATCAACACGAATCTAGCACCCCATGTGGGTTACAACAGTGGCAAGCGCGTATCAACACGAATCTAGCACCACGTGTGGGTTACAACAGTGGCAAATATGTATCAACACGAATCTAGCACCACATGCCAGCACATGCAAGCACTATTGTGTTTATATCTGTGACCTCATTCACCTTTCATAAACTTATGAGGTTGTTATCATGATTCCCATTTTATAGACGAGGAAACCGAGGCTTACAAAGGTTAAGGAATTGAGTCAAAGCCCCCCAGCCAGTAAGTGGTGAGGTCTGGATCTGAACCCAGGCAGCTGATGAGACTGTCCTGGCTGCCTCTCAGTGCATGGCGAGCGCCCTGTGAACAGTCACTAAGACAAAACCCAGCTCTGAGCACCGCTGCCGGGACCGCACAGCTGCTTCTGATTCGCCGGGGGAGTGTGAGTGGAGAAAAGACCCTCACACAAATTCCCCCACCCCCCACCACACACACACACAGAAGTCAGGCTAGGCAAGAAAGACGCTTCAAACCAAATGTCTGGACAAAGACTCGGCTGGTGAAGGGGAACCGAGAAAGGCTCACTGAGGGTACCGTGGTGGTGAATGAGGAAGGGCCCCCAGAGTCCTGGGCCCAGCAGTGGGGCGGGTGGGGAGGGGAACAGTGTGCTTCTGGGCCTGGGGGCAGCAGAGAGTGGCGGAGGAGACAAATGTGCATGATTCCACGCATAGGAAATACCAAGAACAGGCACACTCACAGGCAGAAGGTTAGGGCTGGGGAGAGGCAGGAAATGGGGAGTTATGACTTAATGGGCAGAGTTTGTTTGGGATGATGCACATATATGAGAAATGGTGGTGACAGTTGTACAACATTGTGAATAGAATTAATGCCGGTGACTGTACCCTTCAAAATGGTTAAAATGGCAAATTCTGTGTTCTATATCTATTTGACCATAATTTCTTTTCGCAGTGGCAGAGGAGGTGAAGCCACGGGGCCCTGGTGCTGCCAAGGTCTCGGGAGCCCTCCTCGTTGCGCTGGCCCCCGCTGTGGAGCCCGTCATCAGAAGAAAGTGATTTTTTTCCTTTGGGCTCTGACAGTTAAGGCCCTGGTGCCTCTTGATGGCAATCAGAGGGACTGGAAAACTCACTCTCTGCCTTCGTTCCCAACACTACCTACGTGTAGGACCCTCCCTGGGCCTCCTGGCCTGCAGCCTGGCGTCTCCAAGCTGCCACTGGGCCTTCTGTCCCATGTTCTGCCCGAGCCCTGAGCAGCCCTGTTGACTTGGGACATGTGCCCCTTGGCTTGGCAGGGCTGCTGCTTCTCCCTTTCCATCTCACTGCTTCAAGCACAGACCATTCCACAATCACAATGTATTTATTTTCCAAAGCTGTGGATACCAAAGGAAAAACTGTGGTAGCAGAGTACGGTGTAATTAACGTGGAATGCACCGGGGGAACCGAGGACATGGCAGACGGACATCGGGTTCTCAAACAACCACTTGCTGTTGAAGAGGGTCTGTTTTCTCCTCTCCCTCTCCCTTCCGAAGAGATTAAAATAATAAACTCTGAGAAATAAACAAACGTGCTCGGCTTCACACGTACGAGGTCGACCCTGGTGCAGGTGCGTGGACTCACGTGTGGGGTAGCAGCTGGACAGCCACGGTCTGTGTCCATCACCACCCAGGCGTCATGACCACAGAGAGACACAGTTAGCACACATATTACAGCACCGCCCAACCCAGCGCCACCATCTGGGGCCCGTGCTGTCAGCCTGGATGCAGTCAAGTCAGCTGAAAGTAAAATCCATTCTCCAGAATAAAGGTGTTCACAAGCCCCGTTCCCTGGGCAAGTGAGCAAAGACAGAACCATCTGACGAAGAATTAAATGCAGTAACTGTGTCTGAATCTTGTTCAGTGTAAAAGTTCTTCAGACAAAGTTATTTTTAGAGTGTAGCTTTAGTCAGTAATTGGGATCTGATTCTCACTAGGCACAAAATAGAAGGAGAAGAGAAAAATTCTCCCTGTGTCTGACTTAAAAAAGAAGACAGACGAAATAAAGTACAATAAATATCTACAGAATAAAGTAGTGGAAATTCGGAACTTCCAGTCCCTGCATAAAGCTGACTGACATCCTGCACCTGAAACCAATCTCCCCGCCACCACTGTTCCTCCTGCTTCATGCCACAGGCAAGGAGTGTCCCAGCCATGTCTGTCCCTCCTTTACTCATCCTCTGTGGATGTCTGATGGCCAGATGGACAGGGCTGGCTTCCTATTGGTCTCTGAATCTCCTGCCTCCACACCTAGCGCGGGGTCCTGTCTTGGAAAGTGTGGCCTGTACGGTTTGGGAGCCAGGTACAGCATGGCGTTTTGACCCATCAGAGCACCAGACAGTGTGCTTTAGCCAGCACAACCAGGGACACATTTAGCACACACATCACAGCGCCTCCCCCAGAAGGCAGGCGTCTGCAGTCCTCTGCCCTGGCGTCAGGCTGATGTCATGTTCCTCAGCGCCTACAGAATTAACGTCACCTTAGCCCAACACATAAGGCTCCCTGCGATGTGGCCTCTGCCCCTGCCAGCCTCCTCCTCCTCTCTCCCCGGCACTCTCCCCTGTACTCCACCCAGACCCAAGTTCCTGGGTCTGCACACGCTACCCTCACTGAGGCTG
Organism: Theropithecus gelada; assembly: GCF_003255815.1. Classification (NCBI taxonomy): domain Eukaryota; kingdom Metazoa; phylum Chordata; class Mammalia; order Primates; family Cercopithecidae; genus Theropithecus; species Theropithecus gelada. The sequence continues at coordinate 191,447,296 of NC_037669.1, forward strand.
TGGTGCCTTCTCCCTCCTCGTCCACCAGAAAACTTCTTGTCATGAAAACCCAGCTCACAGGCCACGTCCTCTGTAGCGCTCCCTCCCCGCCCCCAAGCCTTGGGCTGTGTCTACGGTTGTGGTGTTTATACTGATCCTGCATCCCTTTCTGTCCTATTAAACTGGGAGTTCTTTGGGGACAGAGACTGTGTCTTTGTATATTGGCTATCCCTGCTGCCTAACCCTGTGCCTGGCACAAAGCAGGGACTCAGTCCAAATTTCCTGAAGGGAACTAGTCTAGACAGGTAGACGCTCCTAGACCTGTAGACTCTCTCCTAGACAGGTAGACTCTCGCTGTCCAAGTGCAAGGATATAACTGGCCTTTTCCCAGAGAGCTAGGTTCCACAGAGCGGCCTACAGCCAAGGCCTCTGCCAGTCCCTGCGAAGGCCTTCTGGTGCAATCCCAGCAGCTCCCCAGCCTCCGTGCTGTAACCCACAAAGCACCTCCCAGCATGTGACAGTGAGGCTATGACAAGTACATAATATGTCAACTTCAGAGCCGCCAGGCCTCTTGCCAGCGCTGTGCCGTCCTTACTGAGCTTGGGCAGGTACCCCCAGCTTGAATGTTCTACTTAATTGATTAGGAGCAATTAAGTAGAACATGTACTACTTAATCTACTTAATTAAACACTGTACCCCCACTGTCGCCTTCATCAAAATCTCTTAAATCACATTAGGAGAAAACAGAATCTCTCTGGTTAGTCTCTTTACTCTCAGGGCATCATGATGATGAAATGGGTAAACACATCCTCTTTTGCAAAACCATTTCCTTCCCATTTGCTACTTTTTCTAGAAATGCATACAACTGCTATCACTTTAATAAATATTTTAAAACATTAGCAAGTCCCAGGGACATTCCTTTTGTATACTACATATTTCAGTGAGATTTGGATAAAATATGGTAGTGATACATGTAGCTCTAATTAACATATTTCCTGAATGGAAATAACATCTGGCCCCTTTTAAAGATGAAATATATGAAATTGGGATATAGCAAAAAATATATCGGAGCCGGGCGCTGTGGTGTGTGCCTGTTATCCCAGCTACCTGGGAGGCCGAGGCAAAAGGATTGCTGGAGCCCAGAGCTTTATGTCCAGCCTGGGAAACGTAGCGAGACCCTATTTCTATTGAAGAAAAAAAAGGGGGAGGGAGGGAGGGAGGGCAGAAAGAAAAAGAAAGTAAAGAAACAGAGAAAAAAAAAAGGAAGAAAGAGGAAGGGAGGGAGGTAAGGAGGGGAAGGGAGGGAGGTAAGGAGGGGAGGGGAGGGAGAAAAAGAAAATTAGCCGGTATGTCTGAGTCTACATTTTCTGACAGAATAGAATGAATGTTTTCTTTTCTGAATTCTACATGTTTAAGGTATACAACATGATATTTTGAAATACACAGGTAGTGAAATGGTTACAACAGTCAAGCAAATTAACATATCCATCAATCCACACTGTTACTCATTTGTGTGTGTGTGTCAAGAGCACCTAAGACAAACTCTTTTCGCAAAATTCCTGAATACAATATTATGAATGATAGCCCTCATGTCACACAAGAACCCTCTAAACCCGTTCATCCCACATGTCTGCTACGCTGTATCCTCTGACTGGCATCTCCCCATTTCCTCCCTCACCCTCGCCGTGGTAACCATCATTTTATTCTCTCCCACTGTGTATTCAGCTTTTCCTCTTTTTAAAAAGATTCTACATATAAGTGAGATGATGCAATATATATTTTTTTCTGTGTCTGGCTTATTTAACTTAGCAGTAATGTCCTCCAGGTTCATCCATGCTGTGGCAAATGGTACGACTCCTTTTTAAAGGCTGAGTAATATTCTGTGTGTGTGTGTGTGTGTGTGTGTGTGTGTGTGGTATGTTACAATTTCTTTCTCTATTCACCTATCAACAGACATGTAGGTTCCTTCCGTATCTCGGGTACTGTGAATAACGTTGCCGTGAGCACGGGAGGACAGTTATCTTTACGAGGTAGTGATTTCATTTCCTTTGGGTCAATGCCCAGAAGAAGGATTGCTGAGTCATACAGTAGTTCTAGTTTTATTTCTTTAGGAATTTCCATATTGTTTTCCATCAAGGCTGTATCAACCTATATTCCTACCAACAGTGCAGTGTGCTGGGGTTCCCTCTTCTCCACACTCTCGCCAACAGTGGCCATCTCTTGTATTTTTGACAATGGCTATTCTATCAGGTGTGAAGTGAGAATGACTGTTTTCTGATTTTGCCAGGTTTGTGTATGTCTACGGAATTAACCCCACACTGCCAGTCTGCACTGAACGGGGAGAAGTGGCGGCTCATGCTAATAACAGTCAGTGCTGTGGGGGGCAGATAAAAGGGAGCCTGGGAATCCTGGACAGAAATGCCGATTTGCTCCAGACAAGAGACTGGAATTCCAGGCCACGAGGCTGGGCCTAGTTTAGTTAATGCTGGCCCTCGGTGGTTCTGTCACCAAGAAAAACAGGGGTGCAGGGATGCACCCCCACACCAGTGACCTGTGTCCATCACCCCACACCAGCGGCCTGTGTCCATCTCTTCTGCATTTGTTAGAGGCTGCATGGGCCTAAGTCATACACACACAGAACCTAAAAATAACCAGTATAGGTAAAACAAGAGAGAAATTAATTTTCAATAGGAAAATGTTCTTTGTCTTTGGAAGCCCTGTCACTGTGCCTTTCCCTAGACTCAGATAAATGACAGGAGAGGTGCTGTTCTGTGAGACCTTTACAATCCATCAAGGGGAAGTTGCTGGGCAAGAGGAATGAAATTCAGGCCCCGAGAAACTAGGGGAAAAAAAAGTTAGAGAAACAATGCAATCTTGTCAGGTGACCAGTTCCAAGCGTGTCCTTTGACCTCATGGAGTAAAAGAGAGTCCCCGGCTTAACTCAAAAAATACTAGCTGGGGTCATACGCTTCTGATTACTGCGAAAGGCCAGCACAGGCTGAGTCCCTGTGCTCCTGCCTAACCACGTGGCCTCTCCAGCCAGGGGAGAAAGGTTCCACACACTAAAAGTTCATCACTTGAAGGCTGTTGTTTGGAATTCTGAATACATTTTCTTATAAACACTACTTCCTACTGGTGTTTGGGCCCCTTTTTAGACTTTACATACAGATGGATCCAGAGTGTAGAATGGGAGCAATGGGGAAAGGAAAGTGGGGGGTCAGGCCCATGAAATCGACTGATGAGCAGAGGCCCTTTGGGAGCACACACCCACTGACGGTGATGAGGGATCCGTGTGTGTGTGTGTGTGTGTGTGTATTTTATGAGAGAGGCCCTGAGGGATCCATGTCTCTGTGTGTGTGTGTGTGTGTGTGTGTGTGTATATATATATTTTATGAGAGAGGCCCTGAGGGATCTGTGTCTGTGTGTGTTTGTCTGTGTGTGTGTATTTTATGAGAGAGGCCCTGAGGGATCAGTGTCTGTGTGTGTGTGTGTGTGTGTGTGTGTGTGTTTTATGAGAGAGGCCCTTTGGGAGCACACACCCACTGTGACGGTGATGAGGGATCCGTGTGTGTGTGTGTCTGTGTGTGTATTTTATGAGAGAGGCCCTTTGGGAGCACACAACCACTGTGACGGTGATGAGGGATCCGTGTGTGTGTGTGTGTGCGTGTGTGTATTTTATGAGAGGGCGGGTGCCGTGAGAGGAAAACGAGGCTCTAGGAACAGAAACAGAAGTACAAAGAAGCGGTTCAAAGACAAGAAGCACCAAGCGGAGGAGATGATTCTGAGTCCCAATCATTCCCCAGCTTAAGCTCTTCTTTCTACAATACTTCCCTTCCCAGGCCGCAGTGCCCGGGTGAGCAGTTCCCCTGGGGGGAGGGGGTGGGGCGGCAGTGGACTCTACTGCCTGCTGGGAAAGGGTGTGTGAGACTCTGCCGCTTGCACGACCACATGTTCACCCAGCAGGAGTCACAACCTCAAGCTCCCAGAGAGCAAGGCAGTGGGGACGGAGCGGGGACCCAGGAGATCCAGAGAGCGTGGCATGACCACCTGAGAGGGCTGCTGCTCCGCTGAGGCCAGGGGTTCTGGAGAAAAGGAGGCCTAGTATCATCCTGACTTCTGAGTTTGAAAGGAAAGCTATGGAACAACAGGATTTTAAATGTTGGCAACTAATACAAGGTAACAACAACAACAAAATGCTACAGGCAGAAAACAAAACAAAACAAAACAAAACCCACACCAAAAAAACCCTCTTCTGTCTGGTCTGTGGAGTATCAGTTTGCAGTCCCTTTCCCAGTGTCTAGTTAGAATAAACCATTTGGTTCTTTGATTCGCAAGTCTAGTTACAAGCCGGAATCACTTTGGGTACATGGTCAAAATGCAGCTTTGGAGACCAACAGGGACAAGGCCTGAAAGCCTGTCTTTTGAGGTGCCCTGGGGATGGTGCTGTGGCTGCGACGCATGTGGAAACCACTGGCTGGTCTGTATTTCATCCATATAACCAACTGGCCACTTGTGTCTCCCACCTCTAGTTCATAATCATCAAATAACATCACAAGAATGATCCAATGATAAAACCACAAAACAGGCTGACCCCACGGATAGGAAAGAGGTGAATGTCAAGGGGACCTGCGACACAGCCAAGTGTGTGAAAATATGTCTTATCTAAATGGTTTATGAAAAATTAAAACTCTATCATATATAAACGTATGTTTTAACAGACAAATTTTCCCTCTACTAAATCTTTGAGTAAAACTGACTCTTCAGGAAGATGCAGTAGTAAGCTTTGATCCTGTGACTGGAGAGTACAGCTGTCCCCAGGATATTCACCAAAGCTTAAGAGAAACAGATATATCTACAGACCATATCATCTCGTTTGACTTACGCCCAACGGCAGAGTGCCACGTGAAGTCCACAGTAGGACTCACGCGCAGTCAACAGACTTATTGAAACTTCTGTTCAAAGGTAGGTGAGTGTTGAAAGTGTGTCAGATGGTAGAGAAAATGACCTAATAACAGGAAATCGTCGTTTAACAACAGAGTCCATCCCTGAATGCTCCAGCCAAGTCTGCGCCTCTGCGTCCACTCACGGGGCCACCGAGCAGTCATTTGGAGACCTGTTTCAACTATCAGCAGGGGCCAAGGGATCCCTGAGTGAGATCAGGGATCCGGGCTCACCGTGGCTGAGCCCCCCCCGGGTCATTTTCCCAGTGTCGGTGAAACTGTGAGGAAACCATGGTATGATTCCCGGCCTCCCTGCGCTTCCCTCTCTCCTTTCCTGGTGACATTTCCAGCTGTCACCAGCATCCCATGGCATAGTTCTTATTCCCCACCTTCCCTTACTCTCACATCATTACTTCTTAGTAAGCCCAAAGCCTTCCCCTTTCTGTATTATTTACTTCTGGTTAACTTCGGCAGCATTTCACTGACGCGTCGCATGTAACTATTGACTTGAACACCGCAGGTACTGCTTCCCAGGGAAAAAGAACACTTTAAATTAAACGTGGTCTCCTTATGTTAAAGTGCCCAGTTTGTTAGGATTAATAAAGTTATCAGTCATATAAAGTTACTTTATATGATCACTCTGAAAAAACAAAATAAAACCTCTTTGTGGGAGCCCAACACACTGTCATTCTGTCACTCACGAGTGTCGTGGATGGAGACACGCTCCTGCTGTGCTGTGTTGCTTTTGACGGAGATGCTCTCCCACCTAACCCTCCCCCGCAACAACCTAAAACGATCTGGCCCCAGCATGGCCCCGCACACACCCTCGCTCACTGGACTCGCCCCTTCCCCCCTCCTGGGCCTCAAGGTGGCTTCTACGCCAGGCTCAGGCTCGCTGGAACCTTCCAGGGCCCAGTGATTCCGGGCTGCGGTGGGAGGGCCCCGAGTTCTTAGCCCCGCGTGCGGATCCGGCCGCGACACTGGCGAGACCCCTGCCGGCCAGGCGCGGAACTGCAGGCACGCCGCGGCACGGAGGGCCGCAGAGCGGGCGGGGCCTGGGGCGTCCCCAGCAGAGAAGCTGGGGTGGGAGGCTGGCCACCCATCAGGTCCGCAGAGCCAAGTCCTCGTCCACACTTCTCTCACCACTGTCTTCAGCTGCCACCTCTGCCTGCCTCAGGACCGTCAAGCTGTCTGGCTTCTGTCCTAAGACCCTGAGACAGAATGGAAGCCCGGGCACTTACCCTCCTAGGCCAAGGCCTAATTCTCCAAAACACCTCCTAGAGGTGGCGGGGGCGGGGGTGGCAGTGGGGTGAGGGGAGGAGAGTAGACACTTGGAGCCCTGGACATCGGGCCAAGCATCCACAGATGACAGATGAACGGCTCCCGGATGGTAATAAAATCAGAGGCTGCGCAGTCTTTTTCTGTTGGTAACGGGATTAGAAAATAAAAAGAGCCGGGCGCGGTGGCTCAAGCCTGTAATCCCAGCACTTTGGGAGGCCGAGGCGGGTGGATCACAAGGTCAGGAGATCGAGACTATCCTGGCTAACATGGTGAAACCCCGTCTCTACTAAAAATACAAAAAACTAGCCGGGCGCAGTAGCGGGCGCCTGTAGTCCCAGCTACTTGGGAGGCTGAGGCGGGAGAATGGTGTGAACCCGGGGGGCGGAGCTTGCAGTGAGCCGAGATCGCGCCACTGCACTCCAGCCTGGGAGACACAGTGAGACTCCGTCTCAAAAAAAAAAAAAAAAAAAAAAAAAAAAAAA
>NC_037669.1:191454377-191537866 GCF_003255815.1 Theropithecus gelada
AAAAAAAAAAAAAAAAAAAAAAAAAAAAAAAAAAAGAAAATAAAAAGAAATCGCAGACACACAAAGGCACCTGCCCTCTGCCTGGTGGAACAGAGAGCTCTCGTTTTGTTTTGCCCAGAACGACTTTCATTTACAGCTTCACATTTACAGCTTCACTTCAGCAAGACGAAAAGCTGAGTCCAGACACCCTTCATAAAGAAAAGAGGTGGCCGGGTGCGGTGGAATCCAGCACTTTGGAGGCCGAGGCGGGCGGATCACCTGAGGTCAGGAGTTCGAGACCAGCCTGGCCAATATGGCGAAACGCCGTCTCTACTAAAAATACAAAAATTAGCCGGGCGTGGTGGCAGGCGCCTGTAGTCCCAGCTACTCAGGAGGCTGAGGCAGGAGAATCGCTTGAACTCAGGAAGCGGAGCTTGCAGTGAGCCGAGATGGTGCCACTGCACTCCAGCCTGGGTGACAAGAGAGAAACTCCGTCTAAAAAAAGAAGAAGAAGAAGAGGAAGAAGAAGAAGAAGAAGAAGAAGGGGGGGGCCGCAAGTGCCAGGGGGCAAACCTAGCAAGAACAGTCAGTATTCTCCCCACTGCGACCCCGTCCTCCCTGCGCTTCCAGTGGGGATCCAGCTCCTCAGTGTTCGGAATCCCCATGGCCTCATGAGGCAGTCTCGGTAGAGACACCACCTCGTTTCTTAAATGAGGAAAATGGAGACTCCCACGTGGAGACATGACCTGCCCAGGTTTCCGCACAGTGGGGCCCTTCTTCCAGCCAGCTGCTGGCCAGTGCTGAGGAGGGTCCCCGCACACAACAAACACAACCCATTTTATCTGGCCAACACAACTCTGATGCCATTCGGCTCTCAGGCAGTTGAACCGTGTCAGATGAGATGTGGCTGGAAACCCCCCTTTAGCTGTATGCCTCTCCCACCACTCCCCATAGGAGGTCTGGCCTTTCATCTTACAGAGAGACCTAGGTGACCTGCAGAGGCAACCCTGGGTCACCTGAGCTGCAAGTCCCAGTTCCGGGCCTGGCCTGCAATGTTCACATATTCTTCCATCCATTCTTGTTTTTCTTTACTAAACATAACTGCATGTTACAACCAGTTAGGCATAAACATTAATTAGAAACACAAACCACCATACTGATAAAAACATGCAGAAATCCTATGAACCAGCGGCGTAACTAGGAACATTCTCAGGAACCTTCAACTCTTATCAAACTGCTAACTCTTGTATTCGAGACTGGGTAGCATCTTCCTGGTTTTTTAGAAAATTGATTTCCTCTCTGTAAAAGACACATTCGGAGTAAAAAATCTGGAAAACTTTACAAATTGTAAAGAAAAAAACAGCACAGATACAGTCATGCATCGCTTAACAACAGAGTTTGCTCTGAGAAATGCATTGTTAGGTGATTTCATCTTTGTGTGGACACACAGAGTGACTTCCACAAACCTAGATGGTATTGCCTACTACACACCTGGGCTGTATGGTACAGCCTGTTGCTCCTGGGCTACAAACCTGCACAGCATGTGACTGTGCTGAATACTGTAGGTGACTGTAACACAATGGTATCTGTCTCTCTAAACTATCCAAACACAGGAAAGGTACAGTAATAATACGGTATTACAATCATACGGGACCACCATCATGTATTGACCAAAACGTTATGCAGCGCGTGACTGGAACTCGATTTCACTCTCCCCATCCACGAAGCTAGAAAGTAAATCCAAGGATGTCCTTACAACACGCTACTGTGAACGTCATGTCCCACACAGTGGCTAGAAATAATAATTAAGGCAGCTGTCATCTTGTGAGGTAAGCACTACATCAGAGCTTTACCTGTATTTTCTTTAGTTCTTACAAAAACCCCAAAGGTATCATTATTTCCAGTAGATTGATAAGGCAGTGAATTCTCAGGAAAGTGAACTCGAAAGGGGCAGAGCCAGGACTGTTAATCGCCCCAACCAGCTACCCCCAAAATTCATGCTCAGCATTCCTCCAGGTTCTCTCCCTTCATTGCTTGCAGATCTCCATTCTTCAACAGGAGCATCGCTTTAAGAAGGAGGGCACAGGCAAGGAACGTCCACAGCCGAGGCCGACAGCCCCGCAGCGCTTTCATTACAGCTGAACCCACCCTGAGGCACACGCTCCAGGAGGCGAAATAACCAGGCCTGGCTCTCCCAAGCCAGCGGGGGGGTGTGTATGGTGTGTCTGTGTGTGGAGTGTATGAGGGTGCATGTGTGTGTGTCGTGTATGTGTGCATGTGTATGGTGTATGAGTGTGTGTGTGGTGTGTGTGTATGTGGTATGTGTGCATGTGTGAGGGGTGTGTGTGTGTGTGGTGTATGAGTGTGTGTGGTGTACGTGTGTGCGTGTGTGAGGTGTACGTGTGTGGGTGGGGGTGTGTGTGGGGTTGTGTGGCACATGAGTGCGCACGTGTGTGTTGTATGTGTGCGTGATGTATGAGTGTGTGTGGTGTCTGTGTGGTGTGGTATATGAGTGTGCATGTGTGTGGTGTATGTGTGCGTGTGTGTGTGGGTGTGTGGGGGTGTGTTGTATGTGTGCATGATGTGTGAGTGTGTGTGGTGTCTGGTGTGGTGTATGAGTGTGTATGTGTGTGGTGTATGTGTGCATGTGTGTGGGTGAGGTGTGTGGGGGTGTGTGTGGTGTATGAGTGTGTGTGGTGTATGTGTGCGTGTGTGGTGTATGTGTGTGTGGTATATGTGTGTGTGATGTGTGTGTGGTGTATGAGTGTGTGTGGTATACGTGTGTATGGTATATGTGTGCGTGTGTGTGACTGTGTGTGGTGTACAAGTATGTGTGTGGTATATGTGTGAGGGTGTGTGGTGTGTGTGGTGTATGAGTGTGCGTGCATGTGTGTGGTGTATGTGTGCGTGTATGTGTGAGTTATGTGTGTGGGGGTGGGGGTGTGTGTGTGTGGTTGTGGCATATGAGTGTGCATGTGTGTGTGGTGTGTGTGAGGTGTGTGTGTTTGTGTGGTGTCTGTGGTGTATGAGTGTGCATGTGTATGGGTGAGGTGTGTGGGTGTGTGTGGTATATGTGTGGTGTATGAGTGTGTGTGGTGTATGTGTGTGGTATACGTGTGTGTGGTATATGTGTGCGTGTGTGTGGTGTGTGTGGTGTGTGGTGTATGAGTATACGTGTGTGTGGTGTATGTGTGCGTGTATGTCTGAGTTGTGTGTATGTGTGTGGGTGGGGGTGTGTGTGCATGGTGTGTGTGTGTGGTTGTGTGGCATATGAGTGCACGTATGTGGTGTATGTGTGCATGTGTGGTGTGTGAGGTGTGTGTGGTGTATGAGTGTGTGTGGTGTCTGTGTGGTGTGTGTGGTGTATGAGTGTGTCTGTGTGAGGTGTGTGTATGTGGATGGGGCAAGGTGTATATTTATTTTCTAGGGCTGCCACGACAAAGTAGCACTAACCGGTTTGCTTAAACCGCAGACACTGATTGTCCGCAGTCCTGGAGGCTGGAAGTCTGAGATCACGGGTCGGCAGGGCTGGATCCCTCTGAGGGCTGCGAGGCAGAGCCTGTTCCAGGCCGCTCCCCTAGCTTCTGGTGGTTTGCTGGAAGTCTTTGCCATTCCTTAGCACGCAGAAGCAAAGCCGTGATCTGCCTTCTCCTTTACGTGATATTCTCCCTGTGTGAGTGTGTCTGTGCCCAAATTCCTCTTTTTATAAAAACACCAGTCATACTGGATTAGGGTCGACCGTGAGGACCTCATCTTAACAAATGACATCTGCAACGACCCTATTCCAAGTAAGGTCACATTCTGAGGGAGTGGTGGTTAGGGCTTCAGCATATGAACGCTTGAGGAACACAATTCAATCCATAACAGAGAGGGGAGGTGGGGAGAGAGGCTGGATGGGGAGCGGGGGGAAAGGCGGTGGGGGAGAGGGTCTGGCTGAGCTGAGTGTGCTGGGCCTGTGTGTATCTCTCTGGCTAGGATGGCGCTCCAGGGGCAGGTGTCTGACGGTGCCCAGTGTCTCTCATGATGGGAGCATCTGTCACTGTGAACGTCTGCAAGCTGACGTGTAAAGGACACGCCGATTGTGACGAAGCTGAACGAGTATTACACTATCACTGGTCCACCCACTGTCACTGGTACTGACTCCTGAAGCCTATCTTTTCTCACAGGATTCTGCTGTCTTCAAGCTGGTAAGATTAACAGACAGACTTCTCATATAAGCTGTCTTCACAGGGCCTTGAGGCTGTATTACCTCAGTTACAACAAAATCGAATTTTCAAAAATTGGAACTCAAAGATTTAAAATTGCGGTAAAGTGGCCTTCGGAAAAATATGTAAATATAAGATCATTTGCTCGCCCCAATCGTGGAAGCTTGATTCAAATGGCGCGTGCCTGCTCTCCATGCAAAGTGAACATCCTGATCGCCTGTAAATGCTTCAGGAACTCATTTCTTCTACAGTTTACTTGGCATTACTGTCACTGCAGAAATGTGCAAACGATGCGGGTGCTAATATCAATCAGTAAATTGGTATATACCAAATCAGCTGAAGTGAGGACAAGATCGTTATAATTATTCTTAAAACCCACGAGACCATTTCTAGGCGTCAGGGGGACCCATGAGCTAGGAAACTGAGGCTTGCCGACATCTCAGCCACACCTGGGCAAAAGGCTACTGGAATCTGGGTCGGGTTCTGTGAGCTGCCATGGCTGAACCCTGGACAAACACGGGTTTCGCTGGATGCTTTGGGGTTCCCAGGCCCCAGAAAATCTATCCACACTGATCCACTCTGCTTAGTTCTGAGGCAATTCAGAGCAGGGCCATCGAGCCCACCCATCCCAGTGAGGACTGCACACGCAGCTCCCAGCCCCAGGGGGTGGGAACAACTGGATGAAGCAGTGCACACGCACACACGCACACACACACGCACACATGCGCACACACCCACACACATGCACACACACCCACACGCATGCACACACGCAGCTCCCAGCCCCGGGGGGTGGGAACAGCTAGATGAAACAGTGCACGTGCGCACGCACACACACGCACACATGCGCACACGCCCACACACATGCACACATGCAGGCACACACACACACAGTCCCCAGCTCCCAGCCCCGGGTGGTGGGAACAGCTGGAAGAAGCAGTCAAGAGAACATGGGTTTCAAAATCCAATCTGGGCTTCAACTCCAGCCGTGCCCCTCACTTGCCATGTCCTCCTAGGCAAGCTGCTGCTCTTCTTTGAGCTTCAGCTTCCTCCAAGATGGGAATATTAATCCATACCTACAGGCTGTGTGAAGATTAAACAGCATTTCATATGAGGAGCCCTTGCACAGAGCCTGGCAAGAGCCACTCCTTGGTCAGGGGAACTTCCTGTCCTTTCTCCCTTCCACAGTAAGGCTGGAGCCGTCTCCGGAAAACATCTCCAACTGATTTGGCCACAAGTGCAGGATTGAAACGGAGGTGAACATTTAGCGGGAGCTTGGAAAAACCCCAGTTTCTGACACTATCTTCGACAAGCCAGGGATCTGGGAAAGCTTGGGAGGGGAGTGGTGTACTAACGTATATTAACACTTATTGTGAGGAAGGCACCGTTCCAAAAAGCTGACATATTTTAAAGAATCTTAATTCTCAGAACGTCCCTGTGAGTAGGTAGCATGCTGATCCTTAACATAGGGGGAAACTGAGGCACAAAGAGGTTTAGTGGTTTGTCCAAGGTCACAGAGCTATTAAATAGTGGAGCCAGGACCTGAATCCAGGCAGTGCGAACCCGGCACTCACGGTCTTTTTTGTTAGAATCCTTTTTCTCTGTAATCACTTTTGGATTTCCCGTTTCATGAGCTTTTTGCTTTACTTTTTAGCCATTCACTCCACAAACACCTACTCGGAGCCAGGCCTGGGAATGCAGAGCTTGGCTGAGGGAGCCTGCACAGCACCCACAGGACCAGGCAAAGAGGCAGAAAGGGCTGTGGCCAGGAGAAAGGGGTGTGGCCAGAAGGGGGTGTGGCCAGGAGAAAGGGGTGTGGCCAGGAGAAAGGGGTGTGGCCAGAAGGGGTGTGGCTAGGAGAAAGGGGTGTGGCCAGGAGAAAGGGGTGGAAAGGAGTCCTGGGCATTCTGACAGCGCCAGAGGGTGCTCCTGAGGCTGGCAGGCAAAGAAGGCTATGAAGAAGGGGTGTCCGAGTTGGCCATGAATGACAGAGAGGATTTCTCAAGGTAGAGATGGGTGAAGAGAAGTCCCTCCAGGTGGCAGGAACAGTGTAAGCAAAGATAAGCAGGTGAAAGCTTGGCACAGCATCTGGGAGCCATGAGTGCCCCATCTGGCCAGAGCGCACTGAGTCAGCGCCAGGTCATGAACACCTTGAGTGCCAGGCCCCAGGATGAAGATTCTGAATGCATTCCAAGATTCAATTAAGGAAGCAGGATGATCTGCCCATGATTCTGCCCATTCATGGTGGCAGCCACTCATCCTGCAAAAACTGTGCCCAGTCCACATGCTCCCTGGGAAAGCTGCATTGGGTGGCCCCCTTCTCGCTCCTCCACATGGAGCCCTGAACTCAGCTGCCCAAATTTGTTTCTCCACAAAGTAGAGCCATACTGTTCCCCCAAAATGGAGGATCTGAGGGGCCAAGGAATGACTACTGCCTGGAGAGCTGCGAGACACGGAGCGTCCCCAATGTCCTTCCACCTGCATTGAGCTTCTTATTTCATTCCATGTACCAAATAAGCCATTTCGAGCACCTGCTGTGTGTACGGGCCTGTGCCTGGGTCCCATGAGACCAGATCATTGTCATTCTTCTAGCACTTGAAACACATCTGTCCCCCTACGCCCACAATCACGTTATACACCATGTCATCAACAAGAATGTTCCTACCAAGAAGTTCCTGCTAATGACAGTGCTGGGAGAACATCCCTTTACACATTTAATTCCAGGACTGGACGTGAAATCCTTATGATCCAAATGAACAGCACTTGATGTAGAAGGCAGCGCGGCTTTGCCCACATTGCTGAAACCTCTGTCAAGCTTGTCACTCTCAATCAGACGACACTAAGTGAAAAAGAAATCGCTTTTGGAGCACACAGGAAGGTAGCAGTCTTACGTGCTTAGAACAGCAGGGAGAAGTGAAGCCACACCGTGGTCTCCTTGCTGGTGCAAGGAGGCTGCCACCTGCAGAAGGTGCTAAAGCCAAGTCTGGGAAGACACCGGGGCCGGCCTGGGTGCAGGCACTCCTGGGAGTGTGAACGCCAAATGCCCCACCCGTTCCACTCGTCAAAATCGGACCTAGCTGAGGTTGCACAGTTGGCTCCTCCCAAACCTCCCGTGGATCCTCCTCCCCTTGAGAGGTTGGAACGAGGGAAACTATGCTTCCCAGATGCCCAAGCGGCGAGAGCTCTGGACGTCAATCAGGTGCTGTGACTCAGGAACGAGTGTGCTTGCATGAGACCTGCCCGGTGAGAATGTGGCTTCTGGCTGTCACTGCTGGTTAGTCCCTGTCACCTTGAACCCAGGTCATGTTGCCGCTTCCTGAGTACCTGAAAAGCAGGGCAGTGGTGGTGGCTTCTGTTCAAACTCCATAATCCTCAGACCTCAACTTAGACTGTCCACCCTTCAGCCTCCTGGAGAGTCCAGAAACGGCTGTGGGCTGGCAGCAGCTGCTTCTGAATGAGCTGGGAGTCCTTCCAAAAGCCCAGCCTGAACCCTGCCCCTTTAGCCCCTCCAACAATGTTGTAAGCACCTGATTCCAATCTGAAACTCCTTCTGCTTACACCACCTGGAGTGGTTTCTGCTTCCTACGTGATCCCTGGTTGATAAACCCTGCCTGGCAAACCAAGGACGTGTGAAGGCCACAGGAACCACAGTGGAAGCGCTTTGGAAAGCACAGCTATTTACGGGAGAACCGCACGACTCGCTTCGTCCGGTGCAAAGCAGTAACCCCCTCGTCTGGCTCTGGCAGCACACCCTGTGTGCTCTCACCTTTGAGCTGAGGTGCTCACGTCTGAGGTGGAGGAAGGAGGGCGGCAGGTGCAGGCCAGGATGGGGCCCCAGTTACCTAGAGAGTAACTAACAGTGCTTTGTCGGAGGGCGAGAGAATCTGATGGGGGCAGCTCCATATGAAAACTGGAAGTGCTGAGGCTGCCCCAGGCTCAGGAAACAAAGACCGAGGACAGGTGATGGGGCAGTGAGAAGGAGCTGGGCCGCACAGGAGATGGCAGGAAACTCGAGTCAGGCAGCTGAAGCGTGCAGTACTTGCCACAAACGGAGTCGGGCTATATCTGAAACAGGTTGTTTGCATGGACTCGATGGGGCTGTAAGACTCAGTGACAGGGAGAAGCAGCTGGATTGGGGTGTGTTGAGCTTTCCTGTCACCCAAGGCAGAGGGGCGCTGTATTCTGGAAGGTGACAGGCACCATGAGATCTCAAGAGCAAGAGAAAGAAGGCATGCCACCCTGCGCTGTCGAATCTGCACCATGCTGGATCTGCCGACACGTCGAAAACATTCTCAACGGCAGCAACATTTCCGGGCAAGTAAGTTCTCATCGCTTCTGTTCCCCTCACAGATTCTAATCCGCATGGTTTAAGCCAATGCTTCTCCAGTTTTAATGTGTCTATGAATCATCTGGGGATCTCGTTAAAATGCAGATTCTGATTCAGTAGGTCTGGGGTGGGGTCTGAGATTCTGTTTCTGGTCCAGGAACTACCCTTTGAGTAGTGAGACTTTAAGCTTCAGAAACATCAGTCAGGATCCAAACTATTTACAGGTGCATTGCCGAGTGTCTGTTCCTTATTTCACACATGCAGCGTTCACATCGGCAAGAAGTGAGGGAACCTGGCCCAGGAAACACAAGAGAGAGACAGTAGAACCAACCCCCAGGATAACTTACCAGCTCTCACTGAGTTTATTTCCTGCTCTCCCCCTCACCCTTACCCTGGGACACTTGGGAGAATATGATTTAATTTCCCATTTCTGGGGACTCTAAAAACTGTGCAGAAGGGTGAGGGAAGGGAAGTCACTGAGAGCTGACCATCTCCAGGACCAGGTAAAGGCTGAGATGGAGACACAGGCTTGCTTGCCTGCCTGACGCAGAAAGCCTTGTCCTCCTTTCTGGAACCCTGGGAGCAAAACAGGCAAAGGTCCCATAGGTGATTCGTGGAAGAGCAATCTAGATGGCAGGTAGTCTATACAATAATGCTGAGGCACACCAGGGGTCAGAGAAATGAAACAAAGTAACAGTGAGGTGTTACCGCCCACCCTCCAGCCCAGCCAGCACAAACAAGGAAATCACAATTAATGCTGTGGGGATGTGGAAACAGGTGCCTTCGCGTACTATTAATGGAAGTGAGAATTGCTATAGTTTATTGGGAAAACAATCTGGAAAGATCCTATATATATGGTATACACACACACACACACACACACACACACACACACACACACCCCCGCCTTAAGCTCAGCACTCCTCCTCTTGGGAATCTACGCCTGGGAAATAAAAGCACTCCTCCTCAGAAGGACACACACACGCACACGTCCATATGTACAAACCAGAGTGTTTATGGAAGTATTATTTAGAAGTGAAAAAACTAGAGACAAAATGAATGCACATCAAAGAAAGAATGTTGAATCAGATACGGGCCATCCAGCCTACGGACTCCATGAACAGAATGAAATAAGAGAGGTACACCAGTTAACTCGAGGGACTTTTCTATGAAGTATTGATGAGCGAGAAAAGCAACATGCAGTACATTTGAATAATATGATCTCATTTTTATAAAACAATTTTTAAAAACTTGTACATGTATCTATGCATTGATGTGTGTCGTAACTGTCTATGACTTTTACAAGCACAGATAAACGCATGGGAGGATTCCAAGTTATTAAATGAGTTATTTGGTGTGGAGTAGGTGTCGGGGTAGCATGGAAACAAAGGGACAAAATCCACGCATCCGCTGTCTCTCTCACACACACACGTGTACACACCCAGGGAAACAATAAGAATGAGGGTCCCTGGCCCTCGTTCCCTTTGTGGTGCCTGCCTGGAGCTCAGCTCTTGTGGGTAGCTGTCACTACGGGACGCTACGGAGGGGACTAATTACATGCCAATAAGTGTAAAGGTAGGTGGTCATCTCAGTGCCACTCGGCACTGGAGCTCCCATTCCTGGGCCCTGGGCCACAGCCTCCCTGTCAGAATAACGCTTGGGAATTTCCGGGAAGAAGAAATTCACTCTGTTCAGGGCAGCATGTTCTGCTTTTTGAAAACTACTTTTTAGTGAGTTCTTTCTCACATGACGCTGAATTTCACCCCTTAAGGCTTCTGCTCCCTGCTCCACGTCCTGCCCCCGAGAGCCAGAAGGCACAAGCTCATTTCCTGTCCCACAGGAAGACAGAGATAATGCCCCCATGGGCTTTCTCTTATCTCAACCAAACATCCCTGGTCCTGCCACCGGTGCTGAGCACTCATCTGAGGCATTTCCTGACGGCAGGTCCGGTTCTTACTCCTCCAGTGAGACACAGGGATTTCGATAAGATACAGGCGAAGACCCCAAACCTCCAAGCCTTCCCAAGGAACAAGGCAGCACTACCCCTATCAGAAAAACTCTGAAGGAGATACGGAGCAGGGTGGGGAGGAAGGCAGTTCCAGAGGCCCTTCCAATTTCCTTAGGAACCCCTGGCCTGTGGCCACCACTAGTGCGACTACACGATTACTACCTCCCAGCTTCCACACCGGGCTCCCAGTGCATGTCACCAAGCCTGCCTGGCCGTGACTTACGCAGGAAAGGCTGCACAGGAGACACCAGGCGTGGACATGGCAGAAGGAATGAAGACGAGGCTAGGCTCTGTGTCCTCGGGAAGGCAAAGGAACGTCTTGGCTTCCTTGCAATCACCTTCTGAAGGGCTGTGGGCTGCGGCAGGGGCACTGGGCATTCCAAACTGGGGGAGAATGGAGCCTTCACAGACTTGCCCCGGGGCATACACAGGGGACCGCAAAGGGAAAAAGGAACCATGGTGAGTTAAACCTCATTAATGTGAAACCTACCAACCCAGAATTACAGAGACCTGGGCAGTTGAGAGCCCCAATCCCAGAAACAGCTTCCATGGGTAAAGGTAAGAAGTAGGCACACAACGTTTCAGAATTCCCAAAGGAGGTGAGGCAGCTGTCGGAATGCAGTTCCCCGAAGGAGGAACCTCCAGTGGGGTTCTGAGAGCACCGTGTTCCTCTGAGGCTCTGTCATTAGCTGTCCATCAGCAAGCAGGTCACCTCTCTGCTTTGAGCCTCAGTTTTGTCTTTGAAAAAATGGAAATAAGGCCGGGCGCGGTGGCTCATGCCTGTAATCCCAGCAATCTGGGGGACCAGGGCGGGTGGATCATGAGGTCAGGAGTTCGAGACCACCTTGGCCAGCATGGTGAAACCCTGTCTCTACTAAAAATACAAAAAAAAAAAAAAAATAGCTGGTTGTGGTGGTACGCGCCTGTAATCCCAGCTACTCGGGAGGCTAAGGCAGGAGACTCACTTGAACCCGGGAAGTGGAGGTTGCAGTGAGTTGAGATTGCGCCATTGCACTCCAGCCTGGGCAAGAGTCCATCTCAAAAAAAAAAAAAAAAGGAAATAACATCTATATTGAAGCTGATATAAAAATCCAATAAGGGGAATTGCATAAAATTACTACGTGACCTTGGATTGCTATATAAATATGACTTTATTGGTCCTGCTGAGGACAGGCAATGAAGGGTATCCAGTAAGGAGTCTGGGTAGCTGGTATGAAATGACAGTGACGGGGTGATAGCATGAGCCACTTTTCCCAACAAGAAGACAGAAAGAATGGATCAGAAACCAGGAGAGGATTCAAAGTGAATCCAGTTTAAACACACTCCTAGCCCGGGCCCCGCACAGAGTATAAGGCCTGACACTAGAGTGACTGGCTGGAGCTACATTCCACGACAATGAGCTGGATGCCCCCAGATGAGAGGAGGCCTCCGAGGGTGTTTCATCCTCACTCCCGCAGAACAATGCTGAGTCTCCCGAATGCCTCTTTTGTTCCATATGGCACAAAAATCACAAACATCTTTTAACCACCCTGTGTTTTCCTAGCTGTTTGTTCTTTTCTCAAAGGTCCTAAGATCACAGAATCGTCTCCAAGAACAATAGCTGGGGAGCCTGTTCCGCAGTTGAAACAACAAGGCCAAGGGGTTTGTGGCTGAAGCGGGGAAGGCAGGGGGAGGTCAGGAGCTGGGCAGGGGGGTGCAGCCTGTCCCTGTGCTCCCTTGGGATGGGAAGTTCCCACTGGGCCTGCAGGATTCCTGCTCATGACGGGGGTACCGGCTGCCTAGCTCTAGGATCACATTCCACTCAAAACTCACATGCTCTCTCTTTTCTCTCTGAAAACGAAAAGCTTAGATTTCTGCCCTGTCTTCAGCCTAAGGCCTCTATCCAGACTCCGTGGACGAGATGATCTACTCAAAGGAGGGCACAGCCTAGGCGTCCAGCAAAGGCCTCACCCCCACCCACTCTGGCAGAGCAGCTGCCCCATCCTCCTGGGGGTGCCTCTCCCAACCCCACCACTGCCCTCTGCTGCTCAGATGCCCCCTGCCCCAGCCCCCATGGCCACAGAGAAGGATAGCCTGGTAAAGAGCTTCAAGCTGGGCATGGAATCCTGGCTCCACCATGTCCTGGCTCCAAGGCTGGCCTTGAACCATGTGTAAACCATCTGTACCTCAGTTTTCTCATCTGGAAAATGGGGGTAATACTTATATTGACTTTACAGCATTGCCACGAGGATTCAGTGACACTCCATATAAAGAAAGCACTGAGCACAGTGCCTGGCACAGGGAGCACCCCAATAATATTAACTAAGATTATTATTCCTGTTCAGCTGTAGCAACAGAAACACTCCTGTATTCCCATAACTATCATTAGCATTGCTCTTATCCCTTAGTGTTCTCCTTGGACGGCTCCATGAAAAGTGCTCAGTAACTTCAAGAGGGAAACCCGTTTCATTCAGGATTCAGAGTCAGGATTTCCCTTCTCCGTGGCTCTGTCACCGAGCACCTACTCTGCGGGGTCCCGGAGGGGAAGACAACGCAAGCTCAGGGCATCTGCGGAGCTGGAAGAGCGCGGAGAGGGTGTGCGGCCTGGCGGGCACAGCTCCTGCATGTCATGCCAGCCCCCGCCCTGTTCCCAGAGAGTCAGGGTTCCTAGGGCTTACTCCCCCAAACCTTCGCCTGGAAATCAGGCTCACGGTGCTCCCCTACCCCGCTGGGGCTCACAGGCAGGAAGGAGAGTGTGAGGGTGTGTGGTGTGTGTTGGAGCTAAGATTACAGCTCGGTGGCCTGTGGGCCACGCCTAGCCTGCTGCTGTCTTCTCCATGAGCAACCCCACACTCCCAGAGCTCAACCACCAGGGAACCACAGCGCACCGGCCACGCCCTTGGAAACGCTGGATTTACCAAAGCCTCCCTGAGCTATAGGAAGGCCTTGGCTGCCCAGCCATTGAGAAGTCTGTCTTTTCACCCAAGGATGTGGTCTGCCCTTTACTCAGGCTACACCTCCCGAGGCCTTCCAGGTAGACATTCGGCCAAGGACTGCCCCAGCTTGCGATTCGAGGGACAAGATGGTTATGAGAGATGGGGTTCCCTCTTGTGCAGAAAGCCTCAGGTTGCTACACGCAGGATGGAGAGTGGCACCCACGAGCCGCACCTCTGCTCCTTGACCTCCTTTTGACCTTCATATCCTCCATGATGACCCCCTGAGACAGCGTACCTCCAGGCATTTTACTCCCCTACTGAATTCACAGCCTCTGAACGCTCCTCTTTGCTGCCTGGCCCCAAATGACTTTCATCTTTTCTGCCCCTACACCCTACTCTAAAACCTTCCTCAGTCACATCGAGCATTCCCTGATCCCCAAACCTCCTCTGTACTCTCTAACCACTGGGGTTTGGAGCCAGCAGACATGCTGGTCCTATTCCGGAGAATGGCACCCAAAACCAGAAAGGTTGAGGGCCTCGTGCTGAGACTCTACAGAAGAAACACTCGCCAGGACGGGGACTCAGGCAGCTTTATCCCAGCATCCTAGCCCTACCATCAACTGGTCCTGTGACCTGGGCAAGTGGCTACCCCTCTCAAGGCCTCAGGGTCATCATCTATAATACTGGGTGCTGACCAAGTCATCTCTAAAGGCATCGTCTAGCACTGAGCCTCCAAGAGAAAGCCCAGCCTGGGCCCTACATAGTCATCCTCCATTCCTCTTGTCTTAGTTCAAGCTATTATAACAAAGTACCACAGACTGGGTGCCCACAAACAACAGAAGCCAAGTTCTTACAGTTCTAGAGGCTGGGAAGTCCACGACCAAGGTGCCCACTGATTCTGTGTCTGGTGAGGACTGGCTGTCCAGTTCACAGACGGCTGCCTTTCCCCAGTCTCCTCATATGGTGAAGGGTGAGGGAGCTCTTCAGGGTCTCTTTCATCAGGACACTCATCCCATTCATGAAGGTTCCACCCTCATGAACTAATCACTCCCCAAAGGCCCCACCTCCTTATACCATCACACTGGGGGTTAGGATTTCAACACATGAATTTTGCGGGGATATAATTATTCAGTCCATTGTACCCCTCAATAGTCTAAAAGGGCTGAGGTTAAAAACACAGATGGGAAAAGTAAGGCTCTGATATCCCCCCATCCTCCAGGTGAAAGTGGAACACCAGCTCAGTGTCTAGCTGGAAAGTAGTACTCGGTAGTAGTACAGTAGTACTGAGTACTACTACTTGGTAGTACTGTAGTAGTAGTACTCAGTACTCGGTAGTACTACTACTCAGTAGTACTCAGCACAGTAGCTCAGTGTCTAGCTGGGAAGTCTAGCTAGAAAGTACCTCATGTCTGAGCACCCTAGAGCTGGGTCCCAGGAGAGCCCACAAACAGGTGAGAAAGGGTGAGTCCCAAGGCCCTTTGACTCTACAGGAAGGGGGAGGCGACTGCTAGCCCCAGCGCCACAAATTAGCGGAGAAGCTGAGAGAAGGAAGGAAGTTTCCAGTTGTTTTGGTTTCACATTATTGATGGCACAGAACACACTCCTCTCACCATCCTGTCAGTGTAACAGCAGGGATGACACGCTCCCCTTGGGGGCTCAGCACCAGAGTGGGAAGAGCAACTGTTCTCTCCACCTCGCTGTGCCTGGGGATGTTTGCAGCTCTCCAAGAAGGACGTGGAGCCCTCCGTGCTCAAAGGCAGGGCGTGGCCAGTTGGAAAGGACCAGGTGCTGTAAGCCGGGAGCCTGGGCACTGGCCTGGCTCTGCAAAGAACCGGCTGGGTGACCTTGACAAGGTCACTGTTCTCTGGTCTCACTTTCCTACACTGAAAAATGAAGGAGCTGGAGGAGATGATTTCCATGTTCCCATCCAGTGATGGCATTCTATCATTCTACTAAATGGGAATGACAGCCAGATGTAATCAGCTAGAACTCATTCAACCAGTATTTTTAGGTATCTTCAATGTGCAAGCCTCTAATTTACCCCCCCCAAAAAAAAAAAGCCTTCGTTTTTTTCCTGAATGGCTGGAGGCAGTGGAAGGAGTGGAGGGCCCACAGCCTATCCATCGCAGTGGACAAATCCCCCCAGCACAGCACAAGGGGCTGCCTAAACCCCACCGTCAGCATCCCCTCTCCAGAGCCTCCCCATCAGCAAGCCCCCCCTCCTGGCCGGCTGATGGAATTAGAAGGGCTTAATCTGCACCAATCTTCCCTCTTCCCACTGATGAGGCTTTGGGGATTCTGGAAGAACACGGAGGTGCTGCTGCCTGAGTCACTAACGTCGGTGATATAACAGAGAAGGCCTCCCTGGGCAGAAGACGAGTGAGTCCTGAGGGCTGCGAGGCCTGCGTCTGAAGGAGCTCGTCAGCTGAATTATTGATGGGGCTCTGAACACTGCTCAAGTTTCCCCTGACAGATGCTTTCACCAGCTGATGGTTCCGAGACCAATTAAGAATGATTGTGGATTCCAAGGCAGTGCCACCACCAGTGAGCATCTTAAATGTCTCCGGAGCCCACTGCAGGAAATTCATAGCCAGCCATCTCCTCAGACGCGGGCGCGATCATCACAGAGGAAGGAGGGGCACCAGATGCTACAGGGTCTGGGCCACTGCCCCATATCAACTTCTGTCCCCCAGCCAGGGCATCACCAGAACCCTAATGACAGCATGCAGAGCAGAAGGCCCTTCAAAGGCCTCTGCAGCAAGTTCCAGGAGTCCTACAGCCTCAGGAAAATAGGTACCATGTGAACAAAGGGATCTGGGTCAGTAAGCTGAAAAAAGCTAATGCTCAACAAAGCTAGACGGAATTGTGTACTTCAGGACTTCTAGGGCCTTTAGTGTGCTCCGTGAATCTAGAAGAGGGGGAATAAAATGTATGTATTTCTCAAACTTCCTTGATCATTACATCCTTTTCTTCCAGGACACATCCTGGGATTGGTGTTCCATGGAACTCGCCTTGAGAAGTGTGGGTCCAGACCACAGCCCTCATTTTACAGACAAAGAGACAGAGGGCCAGGGTGGTTAGGCAGTAAGCCAGATCTCAGGTCGAGTCCCGCGTACTGAACGGCAGTGTTCTAGGTGCCTGCCAGCTGCTTTAGGGAAAATGACAAGGTTTTCTATAGGAGCGGACCAGATGGTTGGGGGCTGGACTGAGATGCTTCTGGGAGAACGATGGGTATAGATCCGAGACCTAGGACTCACCTGGAAGGAAAATGGTTTGCGGTGGCAGCATGAGAGAGCGCTGAGGCTTTGGGCCTGGCACAGAATACCTTTGTTTTCCCCTGATAATTTGTCTCATGTTTCTAGGCCTCCCCCTCTAGATTGTGAGTTCCGTGGGGGCAAGGACCACGTTTGTTTTGCTCACGAAGGCAGCCCCAGCACCTGGCACAGCGTCTGCTAAGCAGACAGTGCTCAGGAAATATCTGCTAACAGACTGATAGACTAATGAACACACGCCTTACTGTCTACTTCCAAAAACCCAAGACACTTTCAAAATGAGCACCCTTGTTTCCAGAGGCACGAACCCCATGGGAGTGTGAACCCCACATCATCCTTCACTATCACAAGGCTGCCCTCACTGGCCGGGACACAGTCAGCCAGGGTCCAGGGACCACAACTCCCACTAGAGCCAAACAGAGTACAGACAGCGGCTGGCTCCAGAAAGGCTGGAGTCTGAGCTGGCACTGGAACCATTTTTCACGGATGCAACACACATCTGTGTTTTCTATCAGGCTGCCGGGTGCACAAGGCTGTCACAGGTTATTTGAAGGACGGAGGGAAAAGAGCAGTAGGAATAAATGGCAGGTCAGCTTCTTTCAAGCCAACCCATTATTTATTCATTTATTACACATTTACTGAGCGGTCACTCACAGGGAAAGAGAAAAAAATGGAAGCCTTGATCCCCACCCTCAAGAAGCTAAGAGAAAAAAGAATGTGTAAAAAAAGAGAAAATGAGAATGAGAAAAAGTGGTGTGTAAGTGACCACATAACAAGAAAGACAGTGACGTCAGAGACGCCTAGGCTAGACGTGTCCCCAAGAGCAGGGGAGGGGGCCTGGCTCCAACAGGGAGCTGAACTGATACTCAACTAGGGGCCTGGACATGATGCTTTTGGCCTCTACTCCTTGACCTTTGACCGAACAGTCCTAAAAGAGGGGAAAGCCTAGGGCCTGGGCCTTTTATCCCCATTTCCTTCTATTGGAGGCCTGGGGAATTGGGAAAGCAGCCCAGGACAGGCCCTCCTTAGGTAGGGCCATAGACCAGGAGGGCAGCCCCAGCCTGTGCACAGGAGGGGCGCAGGAAGGAGCTCACAAGGCCAGGATATGAGCTCACAAGCCTGGTGGAGGTGGGCAATGGGGAAGAGCCCAGGAAGGGCAGCAGAGGGCTGTGACATCTGCCCTCCCCACCACCTGATTCAAAACTCAATGGGGGGTTATCCTCCATCAGAACTCCAGCTCAATCAGTCCCCTGGCCCCACGCTTCCAAATGCAAATTATCTCAATGAAGCAAAGAATCCATATTGATTTTCAACTGAAATCTTGCCTGAAAGAAGCTGAAATGTTCATGATCGAAATCTGTGGCCAGAAGATGGGATCAGACCTAAAGGCCCTGCTGGCACCAACCTGGTAGAAGGTGTCGGCAGAGACCTGCATGAGGACAGTCCTAGGCAGTCACAGCCGCTCCAGCAGGTGCCCACCTCCCGCAGCAGTCAGAACCCCGCCAGACAACACTGCCCTGAACAGGGAAGGTGCAGGCAGGAGTGGCTCTTCTGCAGGCTCACGACACCCCGAGATAACTGAGAAAGACACAGGGAGTACCCCAAAACCACATGGAGGAATTTCTGCTTTACAGT
Source organism: Theropithecus gelada (assembly GCF_003255815.1). Lineage (NCBI taxonomy): Eukaryota > Metazoa > Chordata > Mammalia > Primates > Cercopithecidae > Theropithecus > Theropithecus gelada. The sequence goes on from NC_037669.1 coordinate 191,472,719, forward strand.
CAGCAAATGAAAAATGTCAACAGTGACTTATGCCCAAATCACAAGCACGCCATAAGGTTATTTTTCAAGTTCTGTTGACCGCAGACCTGCCTTGGGCAAGCTGGCGGTTTTCTTTCTCTTTAGTGAGTTGAGTGCTACTCCTAACACACAGGTGAGGTCGAGAGGCCCACTCAGTGCCACCCGAGGCAGGAGAAGGCCGTGAAGGAAAGGCTGCCAGACCCAGGCCTGCGGAAGCCACAGGAGCCTCAGAGCTAAGCGGTGGGGAATTCGTTCTCCCACCTGACCCTCTTTGGCGCTGTCCTGGCCTGTGGCAGTTTAGAAGTCACCTTCTCACTGGTAAATGTGACTGGTCATTCTGTGACTCATTCATTCATTCATTTACATTAGTCCCAAATGTTCGCTGGGAATGTGTACAACAGAGCGTTGTACCAAGCACTGGGGACATAAAAGTGATGAAGGCACAGTTCCTGCTCCCTAGGAAAGAGCCCGTGGACTTGGCCTTCCACATTCGGCGTTCTCAATTCTGCGATAGTCTCGGCAAAAAAACCCAACCGGGCAAACAGGCTTAATGTTCTCCACAGGAAGGAAGCATGCAGGGACAGAATGTCCATTCGTGAGAAAAAGGAGATACAAAAAGAGACATCCCTGGAGGGCTCCTCCTCCTTCTTTCAATTTGAGTCAGACTGTTCGACAGCATCTCCACCTCATCTGCCAGGTGGCCGGAGGGGGCGAAGGCACAGCCTCCCAGGGGCCCTCTGCTCTGACCTGGTTGCCTGGTGGAAAAACACTACAAATCTGGTAGGAGGTGATTTGATTTTCTTGCCTGGTTGCGCTGCAATTACGGTGTTATAAAACAGAGGGACCGAAAGGCTCTCACAGGGAAGCAGAAGGAAATGGTCTTTTCATCTTCCCGTGTACCATTCCGTACCGCGACTGCAGCAACCTCCATTTTACAAAACGCTCCCCCTGTGGATTTTCAGAGCCAGGCTAAGAAACTGAAGGAGGTCTTCGTGGGCAGAGGTGGGAGGAACCTGGCGGACCTGGGGTGGGCATCTGCATTCTAGAAGAGTCTTCGCTTTGGGAAAAGCCTTCTCCAACACAGCTCCCCAGTAAACCTGAGTGTTCAGAGATCAGTGCTTAAAAGAGAGGCCTTAGGAAGGGAGACACAGCAAACCTGGAATCTAAGTTTGGGGATCTCACAGTGGATCTGACTCTCAGGCATCACTCCTGGATGTGGCTTTGCGTTACTCCCAGGTATCTTTGTCAGTTCCTCCAGGGATGTCATGGGCTTGCCAAAAAGGCGCTGGAATCAAAGTTGTAATTCACATATTTTTATTGATTTATTTATTCCTCAGGCCCCATCTACTTGCAAAGATGTTGAGGTAGCATGTAATGAAGAAAATATAGACAATGTTAACATTTTAAAAATAGTCAGATGTGGTGGCTCATGCCTGTAATCCCAGCATTTTAGGAGGCCGAGACAGGAGGATTGCTTGAGCCCAGGAGTTCAAGACCAGCCTGGGCAACACAGTGAGACCCTATCGCTACAAAAAATCAAAAAAGAATTTGCCGGACATGGTGGCACGTGCCTGTAGACCAAGCTACTTGGGAGGCTGAGGCAGGAGGATCACTTGAGCCCAGGAGGTTGAGGCTGCAGTGAGCCATGGGTGCCACCTTGGGTGGCAGAGTGAGACAAAATATATGTGCGTGTGTGTGTGTGTGTGTGTGTGTGTACATATAATTTTTTTACAGAGCAAAACACCATGTAGAAAGAGGAAGTATTAATAAAAACTAAGATATTTGATACGAATGAATTTTGAAGGGTCTCTGAAATGACTACATGAATCACTGAAAGAGGTAATTGTGCAAATGTGTACATCACATAAGCTGATATAATATCAGAGCTAGAAGGGAGCTTAAACATCCATAAAGCCATCTCCTCATACAGATAGTCAGGAAACCCAAGGTCCAGGCAAGTGAAAGAGCCTGGTGTGTCAGGAGCCAGGGCCCATGAGGACCTGTAACCTGCCACGGGGCCAGGGAAGCTGACTGCACGCGGCCACACCGCTGGCGGGAGGCAGATACGGAACACTCCGTCGCTTTCTAGCATGCAGTCCTAGTCTGCTCAGGGACGCACTGATAGCTCCGCCTCAGTACGGCTCCCCAGGGAGGCAAATGACTGACAAACACCTGCACATCCCTTCCTACCTGACACGCCACATCATCACCCACCAGGGCGTCCAAGCCAGAACCCCCGGTGCATCCTTAACCCATGGCACATTCATCCTCCTTCCCAGCTGCCCCCCTTAAATCTCATCTCAGCCCCAGGTATTCATGTTTTCACTCCCCTCCAATGTAATCTCCATCATGCAACCAATATCAACATCCTAACATGAAAATGAAACCAGACCTCCCCATCCCCAACAGGATAAAGCACAGATGCCTTCGCATGGTTTACGAGGCCCTCTGTGTCTGACTCCTTGGACCAGCACTCTTACCTGAACACCCTCAGGTCCTGGACTAAACTCTCACAGCTCCCTAAACTACCCTGAGCCACTGCTCATGCTGCTCCCTGGACCTAAAATGTCCTTCCTTCCTGCCCAACTCCTGCTTTCCTTCCAATATGTCACCTCTTCCTGATGCCTTCCCTCATTACCTCTAGTTGGGCCTCTCCTATGTGTTTAGAGCCCCTCATCACAATACTTGTCTGTTACTTGCTTACTTGAGTGTCTCCCCTCTGGTATAAGCTTCTTGAAGATGGAGACTTTTATTTCTGTCTCTTCAGATCTTAAAACACTGGTACACAATAAATATTTGCTGTGCGAGAAGGACTGGCTGATTGCATAAATGAAAGCATGTGCTAGCACTGGCAGATTAGTAGAACCATCTTGTCCCAGTGGCCAAGAAAAAAATCCAAATGCAAGTCCAGTCATTTTCATTCTCTTGGAAGGTAAAAAGGCAGCTAAATCATAAAAATGAAATAAAAATTTTCATCTTTAAAAAAATGACTTTATACAGATCTGTCAGTACTTATGCTTGTTCTACCCTGGAAAAAATATTGTGTGGGGGGAAGGTCGCGGCTAAGGCAGACAGGGACAGCAGAGTTTAGCGTGAACGCTGAAGTCCGCACTTACACTGCAGCCATATACATCCTCCTGCCCTCTTTTTTATTTTTTTTGGTAACAGCTTTCTTGACATATAAATATTGTACAATTCACCCATTTAACGTGTACAATTCAGTGGATTTTAGTATGCTCACAGAGTTGTGCAACTATGACACTATTTTAGAATATTTTCATCACCTCAACGAGAAATCTCGTACCCTTTAGCTATCGTTCCCCCAAAACTCCTGGACCACCTGCCCCAGCCCCAGGCAGCCATTTTTGCCTCTTGCGGATATTTCATCTCAATGGACGCATACAGCGTGGTCTCCTGTGATGAGCTTCTTTCACTCGTCTTCATGCTTTCAAGGTTCATCGTGCTGCGGCATATATCAATTCTTCAGTCCCTCTATAGCCAGATAACGTTTCATCACATTTTGCTTTTCCATTCATCAGCTGATAGACATGTGGGTTATTTCCACCTTCTGGCTATTATGAATAATGCTGATATGAATGTTCATTTGCATGTCTGTGTGCGGGCATATGCTTTCATTTCTCTTGGGTCTCTACACATCTATCTAGGAGTGGAATGGCTGGTCATGGTAACTAAGTTTGTGAACAGCCAGACTGTTCTTCAGAGCGGCTGTACCACTTCATATTCCCACTATCAGTGAGTGAGGGTTCCAATGTCTCCAACTCCTCACCAGCACTTGTTACTGTCCTGCCTTTATTATTATTATTATTATTATTATTATTACAGCTGTCTAGTGGACATGAACTGGTATCTCACTGTAGCTTTGCTTTACACTTTGCCTGATGACTAACGATGCTGAGCATCTTTTCGTGTGCTTTTTAGCCATCTGAATGGCTCTCCTGCCATTGTGCCAGTCTCGGTAAATACTCAGTGCAAGGTACTCAGTTGCCAGGATTTCCTGGCAGATCTGGGGTCCCTCTCTGAGGACTTTCAGGGACAGCCCCAGCATGTCCACCAACAGCTAGGAGTTGCCCATTAGCACCTTTAGAGATGACTCTGGAGCTGACTCTGAAGTGCCAATGATTACCCTCAGTAGACAGGGACCATCTGAATGCAGCCTGCTGTCTTCTAGAAACTGCTAGGTAGGGCTGGGCTTAGAGGGAAGGGCAGAGATGAGTGACGATGGGATGGGCCTTGCTGGTCCTCAAGGACTTTATAACCTTCAGCTGTGGAGCCACCAGGTAAGATTAAATAAATGCTTTAACCACGTCATTAGCAGAATGCTTCCGGAACGAGGAAAGGGCAGAGCTGATTCCGACTTAAGGGTGAAGTGTAGATTAGGGAAAGGGTTCGTGGAAATCACTATGCTAGAGCTCAGTTTACAGAGGAAGTAAGTTTCCATAGCCAGAGTTGGGGAAGGACAGGCTATGCCAAGAAATCAGCCTGAGCGAAGCCCTGGAGGTGAGAAGAGGAGAACAGAGGCAACAGGCAATCCAGAGGGGCTGGGCTCAAGTCAGCACCTCCGAGCATCTGAACACATGTACCCATAGCCATACACAACAAAAGGTGTATACAATTTCAGGGTGTGGGGAAAAAGGAGAGGGCAGTGAGGCCGAAAGATCAGCTTGAGGCCGGATCAGAAGAGGCCTTCATGCCCACCAACGGCGGCTTTGTCCCATACGCTCCGAAAAACGAGGCAGAGCCGGACCCAATGGTGACAGGATTCCCAAGGGTCTGCTTAGCCCAGGACCTGCAAACACAACACCATTGCCAAGACCTGCAAATTCTGCAGGCAGGACCATTCAGGTCCCTCCTTCAATGTATCCCATGTGCCCCCTACAGCCTATTCTCAGAAATGGGACACAAACAGTGTTCTCCCTTGTGCTGGCCTGCTCCCTCGGCCGGTTCCTTCCCAAGCTGCTGAGGAAGCTTTGTCACAGGCATCCTCATTACCCACTATCTGACCCCTACATTGCTCAAACACCCTAGACTCAGAACTTGAACCACCCTCTTTGCCTCTCCCCATTCATTTCCAAACACACACGGTCTTCTTTGTTCATGAAAGGGACGGGTGATCTGACTTGCCTGAAAGGCGGGTGGATTTTTCAGTCCTAGCTCCACATTCATCAGCATTTAACAAGCAAGGGCAGGCCCTGGCTTTGCAGCTAGCTGTTACAGAGCAGACAGACATAGAGCCTTTGGCTAACTATAGCACAGCCATTTCTGCAACTGCAGCAAAATGCGCCACAAATCAGCAGTCACAAAGAATGGCTTGGAACCTGCTACAGCAGGAAAATGCATCTCCAGAAAGCTCCGTTCCAGTCGTCAGATACTTTTCCCGCTCTCTTTCCTCCACTGTGGTCCCAAGTCAACAAGGCAAGCAACAGTTCAAACTGAGAACTGAGAGCCTCCTTCTGAGGAGACCACTCTCAGAGCACAAGCAGGGCCAGGGCCAGGGTGGCGAGGCAGGCAGGAGGTGACAAACCTCTATGGCAAATGTTTACCAGTGACCCCACCACATCCAGGCTAATTTCATAGTCATCACAAAATATAAATATTGCCACACAGTGAAAAGAACACTGGATTATACCTGAGGCTTGGCTCTTCCATTTCCTAGTTTTAGGACCCTGGGCAAATTCTATACAATGAGGACCCTGTCTTTGATGTCTGTCCCTGAGGGCCTCAGTGAAGAGGTTTGGCAATGAAGACAGAAGTCCAGGCAGGTGATCAGCATCTAGCAGGCCCGAGCAGAAGATGCTAGAAGCCAGCCAGTGAGACTTGGGGGAGCCAGGCAGGACCTCACTCCTAAGGAACTAAAGAACCCAGTGGGGTCCCTCAGTGCCAGCCTGCAATACCCAGAGGACAAGGATAGCACGTGATTAAGAGCAGGAGCTCCAGGACCACACCGCCAAGGCCTGAAGCCCACCTCCATCCACATTCACAGCTGTGACACGCTGGCCATGAACTTCTGCCTCAGCTTCCTCACCTCTAAAATGCGGATAGAAATAGTATTGGCTTCATGGAGTTGGGATAATTCAACATTCCAATGCTCCAGCCTGGGAAACATGGCGAAACCCCATCTTTACAAATAAAAAAATTAGCCAGATATGGCGGTGTGCGCCTGTAGTCCCGGCTACTCGGGAGGCTAAGGCAGGAGAATCACTTGAGTCAAGGCTGCAGTGAGCCAAGATCGCACCACTGCACTCCAGCCTGGGCAACAGACTGAGACTCTGTGTCAAAAAACAAACCAAAACAAAACAAAACAAAAAACAGAAACTAAGTGCTTAGAACAGTGCTTGGCACATGACACACATTCATTAAGTAGGAGTTGTTATTACAAACTATGTCTCTGTTCACCGTTAATTTAAACTGCATTTAAATTGCAGTTTGAGAGATAGGCAAAGTTTTTGGAGGAACTAATGACATCAGCCTTCACTGGGGAGATGGATACACCTAATCAGAGCTGAAGAACCAAAGAGGAACACCATCATTTTATTCTCGGCTTACTTGGAGATTTGCAACTGACACCTACCAGCCAGGAGACCGTAGTAAAGCAGGATGCTTAAAGACTAGGAATAATCGTCTTTCATAACTATCTGGAGTACTTTAAGGTTTACACAGATCTTCAATAACGCTGAGATGCACAATATGATTCTTATTTTACCAATGAAGAAAGTGAAGCAAGATTTTAATTATTTGCTTAATTCCATGCACAATTCTCTTTCTACCAAAACCATATATTCTGATGGACTAGATTTTCTGGTAAACAAGGGCAGAAGTAACTACATTCCGTAAACTGAATCTTCCTGCTGAGTTCTAGTGAAACAAAAGCTTACAACATCATAAATAAAATGCCCTGCTTGGGGTGGAGATGGTGGGCAGGTGTAAGTACCAGCCTGGTTTCAGGGACCTGATAGGAGGGTGGCAAGAGAAGAAATCAGCCAGATTAAGGGGCATGAAATGTGACGAGAAAGGTGGCTGGAGCCCCACGTGCCCCGCCTGCTGAGCAGACAGATGGCTGCAAGGCCCAACGCTCTGATAAAGAAAGGAAAATTAATTTTTCCCGAATGGGCCTGGAGTCCCAGCAGCTGACATTGGCAGGTGGATAACTGAGCCAGCCCTGGGGGTGGGGAGTGGGAGGGGGAAAAAGGGTGGGAACTTTCTTCTCAAGTAAGAAAGAAAAAACTGGAAGATTCAATAGGTGTCCAAGAGTTTCTGGAAGTTCTATAGGCAAATGTGATCAAAGACCTTCAGGAGAAATTTGTCCCATAAGTGACAGCATCTATTGAACTCTAAAAATGAATGTGTCTGCACCAAGAAAACGAGATCTTCAGCTTCCAGCGTGATAAACATTTCATATTTTAATCACCTCTGCTATATCTAACAAGCAGAGGCAGATGATCTGGTGTGTAAAAGGCTCTCCGATGCACACGTGTGGCAACTTGTTGCCATGCAGCATTGTGTACAGTCACGCACCACGCGACGACGTTTCAGTCAGCGACAGAACACACAGGCAGAGGATGGTCCCAGAAGATTATAACGGGGCTGAAGAATTCCCATGGCCTAGTGATGTCTTGAGGATCCTGACCCTGTGCAGGCTAATGTGTGTGTTTGGCTTCTAGGCTAATGTGTGTGTTTGGCTTGTTTTCAACAAAAAAGTTTTAAAAAATTAAAAACTTAAAATATAGAAAAAAGCTTACAGAATAAGGATATAAAGAAAAAGTATTTACTTTTGGCTGAGTGTGGTGGCTCATGCCTGTAATCCCAGCACTTTGGGAGGCTGAGGCAGGAGGGTCGCCCGAGCCCAGGAGTTTGAGACCAACCTCAGCAATATAGTGAGACCCCTGTCAAAAACACAGACAGACAGACAGACAGAAAGAAAGAAAGAAATTTTTTTACAACTGTACAATATATTTGTGTTTTAAGCTAAGTGTTATTCCAAGAGTCAAAAAGGTTTTAAAATTTAAAAGTTTCTAAGTAAAAGAGCTGCAGTAAGCTCAGGTTAATTTATTATTGAAGAATATTTATTTCTATAAATGTAGCATAGCCTACATGTGCCTGAATAGAAGAAGCTTACAGCAGTGCAAAGTAACGTCCCAGGCCTTCACACTCACCCACTGACTCACCCGGGGCAACTTCCAGTCCTCCGAGCTCCACTGATGGTAGGTGCCCTATACAGATGCACCATTTTTCATGTTTTACTCTTTCTTTGTACTGTACTTTTTCTATATTGAGGTATTTTTAGATATACAGATATTTACCCTTGTGTTATAGCTGCCTACAGTGTTCAGCACAGAAACATGCCGCACAGGTTTGTAGCCCAGGAGCACGAGGCTGCCCCAATACCATACACCCCACTGCTCCTATAGGCTACAGACCTGTACCCCACGCTACTGTAATCCATCAGCACACACACTGGTGTTCCCAGCAGCTGACAAGATTAATTTGCAGGATGCCAGGAAGGGACTCGGAGAAAGATACAAGCTGGGGCGCTGGCTTCCCCGGTAAGAAATGTGTGTCTGCACAGAGTTCCTCCAGACAGGCCTGCTCCCTGCCTCTGGAAGCCTGGCAGACAGGAAAGGCTTTCCACTGGCTGGCATATTTCCCGCTGGCTGGCATCATGGTGTGAAGAGGGCTGTGTGTGTGCGTGAAGAGTTATCAGTCGTTTCCAAACATGACTCAGTAAATCAGAGCTCTTCTGTAAATGTGAGTATCTGAAGGACTCTTGTGGGGAAAGGTGTGTGGACATGTTTTCGTCTGGCATCAGAGTGTGTTTAGCAGGGGCAATGGGTAGAAACCACAGGGGTGTAGATTGTTTTAGGTTTAATATACAGAAAGACATTCTACCAAACTCATCCAATCATCAAATAATGGGCTGCTCTGAAAGCGGCCACGTCCCCACTGTGGGAGGTAAAAAATCCACATGAAACTGACAGATCCAGGATGCTGCAGGCAGAATCCAACAGGAGGCAGATGCCCTCGGTGTCCCTCCCACTCCCAGAATTCTGTGATGATATCAACAGAATCGATAATGGTCTGCTAGAGTTAGGAAAGACAGTTCAATTCACCTTTCTCATTTTATACAGGAGGAAACCCAGGTGGATAGGAAGGGAGTGGCCCAAGGCACCTGAGTCTGTCTTTCCATCCCCTCATCAAAGAGTCAGTCAGCAGGGGCAGGGATGTTTGTTCAGCATTTTAGTGAAGAGAAAGGGGTGTCGGGAGATGGGAGGGAGGACAGTGAAGTACATTTTCCAGAGCAGATGACACACTGGGCACCTCCACACTTCCCTGGATAACCCAGGCTGGCTCAGAACATGGTACCCAGGCCTCAGCACCAGGAGGCTGAGACCCATGGGAATGACGCTGCAGCAGAAGTCAGCTGCTTTTGCAAAATACGTAGCAGGATGGGGTTCTTGTGAGTGAAGGGGCAGGTATGGAAACTCAGACTGAAAGAGCTTTCTACTGTAGAAAAGGTTTTTACTGTGGGAGATTTTCTACGGCAAATCTTTGCTCTCACCTTAGATGGATAAATGGACGATGAATGGACAGACAGGGGGATGGACAGGCAGGAAGGCAGTCAGGTAAGCAGGCAGGCATTGTTTTAATGCTTCCATAGGGCAAGAGAAAGGTTCACCCGATTCAGGCTGCAGACATAAAAAAGTGAAACCCATGCCCTCTAATAATGACAAACATTCCCTCTGTGGTGTAGAAGCTATGAATGGCCTGGCTGGATACAGTTTCCACTAAAACCTACACCACTGAGATTTCCCAATGATCAAAAGCCCCCAGCAACAGTCTGAGAGCAGCCATGCATGGCTCCCTTTAATTACATACTGATCACAGCATCACCAGGGACCTCACCGTGCTGTGAGGAAAAGCGATAACATCATTTTGCTGGAGAGACCCACACAGGTCAGAGCAGAAATACAGCCTTTGCCAAACGTGACTGTGGACAGAGATGAGAGATCCACTTGCACAGGGCTCAAACGCCAGCATAGGAACTTCAGTGCTCCTACAGGTTTGAATGAAAAGACTAAGATTATCTTTAACATGCACATGTATACTGCAAATCCCCCCCGCTCCAAAAAAAAATGGGACTCAGTGACCCAGGCTATGAGGTGGTTGGGTATGAGACTGCAAAACATCTCAAGATCTGCTATTTCCTAATTCAGGAAACAGAGGATGCGGTCTAAGAACCATCACTCCAGGACCTCAGGGGCACTGGGGACAGGCAGGGGACTGAGCCCAGGAACCTGGGTCCTAGTCCTGACCAAGCGGCCCTGGGTGAACGCAACTTACCCAAAATTTAGTGTCTTCTACAAAATGAGGATAAAACCACCTGCATTCTTAGGTCACTGAATTAGTATGAGGAGAAATTTAAAATACGAATGTAAAACCAATGTGCACACAGTTGAGCACCGTTGAAGCACACAGGACGACAGCACTGCTGTAAGTGCGGGAGAAGCACAGGAGGTGAAGTGGGTGGCTCACAGGATGCAGGGAGCTGCCAGCAAGGCTACTGCACGTCTGTCAAAGGGCACGGAGACTTCAACTTGGACAAGAAAACAAACAAACAAACAAAAAACCAAGCAGAGGTCCAAGGGAATAAATAACTTATTCTGTTTCTAGACCGTTTTTAGAAAGGGTATTGAAGGGTAAAAACCTTCATCAGAAAAGCCTGGATCCAGAAGATAGGTTCTCAAACTGAGAAATGAACACAGGAGTGAGTGTCTAAAAGATGATTACACTTCAACTCGTTCGAGTCTCACGAGGCTGTCCACAAGCTTAGGCTTAGCTGCAGGCAGCCAGTGGGATCCGTCCATCATACAGGTTCAGCCTACCACAGTGCCCAGGTGCCCCATCAGCTTGCTGTGGGGGCCAGGACAGAGAAGGGGCACTGAAGGGAAGAAAAAAGTAGAGGGAGAAAGAAAGTGGGGTGTGACACTTTCTTCGGGGGCAGGGGAAGGGGGTGGCATGTGGGGACAGGTGCATTACAAACCGAAGTTTGAGATGCTTTAATAATGGTGCTTCAAAAATCCTTGACCCCATATTGTTGGAAGCTATTTTCAGCTTGCAGTTTACAAAACCACACACAGTCAGCTCCAATCTGGCCACAGTTTCTGCACCTTTGCCGTTGGGCTTTGGGCCATGGTCTTCTGCACCATGGATAAGAGCACAAAGCCATGTTTTCCCACATGGGTAAAGGGTGGGTAAGGGTGTGCACCTGCCTGTAACCTCAAAGGCCGTGAAGAGAAAGGGGCTAGCAGCATCCAAGGCAGAAGGTGATGCCCCTCCTGCACAGCACACTCCCTTTCTATGACAGGACAAATTCCTTCTGGCTTCACAGGTGGTCCTACTGCACGCTCTACAGTTAACCTCTCTGTGCTCTGTAAATACTGTCCGCTCTGACTTCACAGCCCCAAGGAAAGTTATGGCTTGTATAGGACATGGAGAAAGGGAGAGGGCTCTGATGGAGCTGCTCTGTGCTTAGTATTATATAATGTGTACATGACATCATTGCATTCTCAGCTACTTACTGAGTACCCTTAAGTAGATCCTGAAGGCCAGTGATTCTCAAACAGGAGGAAGAGAGAAGACGTAAACCCTTGCATATCAGAATTGGCAAGCAGACTTTTTCAAACACATCCTTTCTGCCTGAATAGCAACATGTGAGTCCCAGATCTCAAATATGCCATGGATGCGGAGTTTCTCGTTTTACAGCCCATATGCTGGGTGTCTTCCCCATTTCACAGATGAGGAAACAGAGGCTTTGAAAGGTTTAAGTATGTTTCGCAAAGTCATTTGGCCAGTAAGTGGTGGAGTCAGAAGTCAACCTCAACTACAGAAACTTTGCCAGCATTTTCGTCTGTCTCCGCAATGGCAATAAGAGAAGAAAGTATCTTCCCAGGAAATGTAAGTGATTTGGGTTTATTCCTGCTGGGGACTGCAGTTCCCTCCCCTTCACGCCATCATTTGAAAATAATAACCAAGCCCTAAAACTACAAGATGTAATTAGAGAGCTGGACACTCGCTGGAGGAACGGTTTCCGTGCCAGGCCCTACCCAGACTGGATTTGTGAGACTGGGAGGGGAGAGGCTGGGCAATAGTTTACTAGTCAAGGGCCTGGTCCTTGACTAATAAGGTCATAGCCTTGCAGAGGGAGACAGGCGTTCACGGGAAGCATCTGTCCTCCAAGCCTGAGGAGTGAGGGACACCGCTAGGTGCAGACGGCCCTCAGGGAGACATCTCACCTGCACCTCGAAGAATGAGCAGGGCATATAGAAAAGTGGGCTAGAAGCCAGGCACAGTGGCTCATGCCTGTCATCCCAGCACTTTGGGAGGCTGAGGCGAGTGGGTCACAAGTTCAGGAGTGTGAGACCAGCCTGGCCAGCATGGTAAAACCCCATCTCTACTAAAAATACAAAAATTAGCCAGGCATGGTGGCGGGTGCCTATAATATCAGCTACTTGGGAGGCTGAGGTGGGAGAAATGCTTGAACCTGGGAGGCGGAGGTTGCAGTGAGCCAAGACTGTACCAGTGCACTCCAGCCTGGGCAACAAAGTGAGACTCCATCTCAGGAAAAGGACAGGACAGGACAGACCAGGACAGGACAGGACAGGAAAGGAAAGGAAAGGAAAGGAAAGGAAAGGAAAGGAAAGGAAAGGAAAGGAAAGGAAAGGAAAGGAAAGGAATGGGGGCTAGAGAGACAGCATCCTAGACAGAGGGAGAGCATCCTAGTCAGAGGGAGAGCATCCTCAAGGGCCCCAAGTGCGGATGACACCTGTGTGGGCGACAGCCAGGGGTTCAGTGCAGCTGAAACAAAAGTACAAGGGGGAGTTGGTGAGAGGAGAGGTGGATGTGGGGATAGAGTAGCTGCCCTTGGTGTCAGGCTAAGGAGTTTGGCTTTTAAAATGAGCAGGAGCTCAGGAAAGCTGGAGACAGGGAGTCATCAGTTAGTTTGGGGACATGGAAGTGGGTAGGTGGTCCCTTGGCTGCAGAGCATGGAGCTGCTAGTGACCCAGGAGACTATGTCCGATGTGAAACGAAATTGAAAGTCAAGCAGAGAGTCTGGCTAAGGATCTTCTAAGAGGCGGAAAATGACGTGGAGGCAGGGAGAGGGAACCAGGCCCCCAGAGTCAGAATAGGCAGCAGGAAGGACATGAGGCCTGGAGGTACCTCCACGTCACAGGAGTGCGGCCACGGACACGTTCACAGTGTGCTCAGCCCCTCAGCTGCAGGCATGGGGCCAGCCCTCTAGGCTGTATACCTCTTGAGGGTGGGGCCTGTGGCTTGTTCAGAGCCCGGCCCTTAGTAGGCCCTGAAGAAATAACTGTGGAATTCTTTACTGGATAAGCTCAGATGTGCCAAGACGAGAAGACAAAGGCCGCTTCCCAAAACACTCCCATGACTGAGGCCAAGCCCACATGAATCTCCTACGTTTATCCTGGGTAATGCCAGGGCCAGGACACGTAGGTGAATTTCACAATGGGAGCCTGCGTCTCCATTCCATTCGCCTCACAGAGCTGGGGTGGGCTGGGCTGGGCTGGGCTGTGTTCACCAACAGCCGCTGTGGACTTCTCCCGGATGAGAACCCCTCCCGGCTTCTGGAGATTCTGCGGCAGACATAATACAAGCCCATCCAGGAGGCACAAGGCGATATCTCCTGAGCCCTACGTGCTGGTCTAGGGAGCAACAACCTCTCTGCAGGGCATCTTGAGGCTCTCTGGAGTACACGGACACAGGTGAGTCACCCTTTTACAGTCACAGGCTGAGACGGTGCAGCCCTGGTGAGATTCTGACTTGTAGCTAATGCGCACTAAAAGCAGCTCTTGGGAACTTCTGAGACCAGTCAGAAATCAATGGTGACAATAAAGCATTTACACTTTTGAGCAGAGTTACCTCATCTCAACTTCAATTCCTTGATTCCTTCTGCATGGAATGATGGCCAAATCCCAGTGGTTACTTCTCAAAATTAGCAAATTAGTCTGCAGGCAATGTTAGCACCACCTGACAGAGAAAGCCTAATCCTTCCTATTCAACCCATGCCCAAATTCTAGCTCATGAGCTGACACGGACTAGCAGAGGATGTGGGGGGCACCCTTACTGTTATGGACAGCAGGTATGTCCCCCCAAAATTTACATGTTGATGTCTATATTAGTCTGTTCTCACACTGCTATAAAGACATACCTGGGACTGGGTTGATTTATGTAGAAAAGAGGTTTAATTGACCACAGTTCTGCAGACCGCACAAGAAGCATGGCTGGGAGGCCTCAGAAAACTCACAATCATGGTGGAAGACGTAGAGGAAGCAAGCACGTCTGCACATGGCAGCAGGAGAGAGAGAGAGCGAGAGCGAGAGAATGAGCACAAGAAGGGGGAAGCACTACATACTTTTAAACAACTCCATCTCATGAGAACTCATTCACTGTCACAAGAAGAGCAAGGGGGAAGTCCACGCCCATGATTCAATCACCTCCCACCCAGCCCCTCCTCTAACACATGGGGATTACAATTCAATATGAGATTTGGGTGAGGACACAGAGCCAAACTATATCAACATCCTAACCTCCAGTGGGATGGCGTTCGGTGTTTGGGGAATCTGGGGGAGCTATTAGGTCCTAAGGGTGGGGCTCTCATCATGGGATTAGTGCCCTTATGAGAGACATGAGAGAGCTTGCCTCACCTCTCCCTATCTCTGCTCTCTCCATCATAAGAGTACAAGATGGCCATCTGCAAACCAGGAAGTGTGCTCAGTCTGGTGCACAGATGTGGCTGTTTTGGTCAGCAGATTGTCTGCTTAATTGTCAATATTTTAAAATCAGAAGCTTTTACATTAACACATATCTGATCTGCCAGCACCTTGATCTTGGACTTTTCAGCCTCCAGAACTGTGAGCAATAAATTCTATTGTTTATAAGCTACCTAGTCTATGGTGTTTATTACAGTAGCCTGAACTAAGACGCTTGGTAAGATTCATTTATATGGTCAGGGCACTTTTACTCTCTACCTTGAAAGTCCAGTCAAAAGCCAAATCCCGGCGCAAGAATGGTGCAACACTCCCCTCTGGGCTCTAACAGATGATAGGTCCACATACACTGTGTTACTTGGCTCTGAAACAATTCCAAACACTTGCATAGTTTGCTACGTGAGTGTCATATGTTTTTCTATGACAAGAACTTGGAATGAACTCTCCTTCCCCTTGAGAGAGAATGTTACGTCATCAAACCTTATAAGACCCCGTATACGACCTCTACTGGGCTTCAAATTACATACAAACCCAAGACTTTGGCATTCTAAGACCTCAGGCTATGGCAGGGCTACACGGTCAGCCACCTCTCTGAGGTGACAAGTTTATGCCAACATGAGGCCACACTCTTAACCACCTCTTCAAAGACCGAGAGCTCAGTGGGGTCACACTCCATTAGCCTTTGAGCAAATCTCAGAACCGTCGCCAGCCAGCACCAGCCAGCCCATGCTCTGGGAATCTAACGTGTTGTCCAGCACCTCCACTGTGTGGCTCAGCTCTCCCAAGAGCCACTTGTATAAAGTTACCCCTCACATTTTAGTTAGACTTTACTTCCCACAGAGGCCTGCTTCCCGCCTAATTGAGTGACTAGACTCTAGTAATTTTGGAAGCCACTCACTCTGTGGCTAATGCATTCCCTGAGAGAACTGTTCTCATTATTCTGCCCCTTTTTAGGCATTGTGAACCAAAGGAAAACAAACATCTCTTTGTATAGCAATAAACCACGTCATTCATCTAATCACAACTTTGATGGTGTCTCCTTATTTCAACCATAGAGAACACGATGCTGACCCCAGCGGTTATTTCTGACCCCAAATACGGGAGCCCTTCACAGCCTCTCTCCCCTGCCTTGGTTCCCTCCCTAGTCTCTCCTCTTCCAGCCCTCCCTGCTCTTCCACATCATGCTCAAGATGCTGGTGTCTCCTGAGGCCTGCAGCAGCCCTGCTTCACACTTGTTGTCCTAGCGCCCCCGCCCCAACCTTTGTTATCAAAAGTGTTCTAGTTTAAACAATACATGAATGGTAACTATTTCTCATGACGTTTATCTTTACTTACTATGGTGGGCAGGCAGATCTAGAAAATGGGGTCTTCGGTGGCAGGGTCTCATTCAGACTGCTCACGGTTTGGTTCCCCTCTCCTTCCTTTTCTTCCAATTTTATCCCTCCTTTTGTCCCTGAAGGAACTTATCTTAGCTGGCAAAGACACCAAAATGTATCCTATGAGAACCGTCAGCCTGCTCTAGGTGTATCACAAGTTCGGCTATAAGTTTTCTATTAGTCAACTGAAATAAAGGAGACCTAATTAGTTGTACAGAAGGAAAATAAGTTATTCAGGAGAAATACAACTATTCCTGACTCTAGACCGTTTTCAGATGGACCATCGAAGAGGCCACTTTGTGATGCCAGTAACAATGTCCTCAATGGCACTGCCAAGCAGGCAGCAGGGACTGGAGCTGGTGTGCACGTGCACGCTGGGGTCTTCATGCGACCAGCACTGCCCAGGCTCGCTTGGGAGCCAGCGCCGAACGGGGAGGATGGTGAAGTGGGAAGCAATGAGGATATACCTGCCACATCACACCCAGGCCACTCCCTTCCCCTTCCCTCTCTTCCCTTTGGATTTCTCTCCCTCCATTCCTCCCTGGCCAGAACTTCAACCTCCCAAAAGCATCTTTGGATACAGAGAGGAGTTTAAAGATGCTCTTACACACATTCAAGCTCTCCAGACAATTAAAGTAATTGCACCTCCAAAAATGGTGACTCTGGCGATCTCTCAATTTTCTTCCAAAATTGCATTTCTAGACAAGAATTATGCTTGGCCTTGACATTTTGTTATTAGCTAAATCTGAGGTTAGGTAGAGAAACATTTGGTGGAATTTTAAATTACCAATAAAAATCAATTATTTCAAGTAACAAGAGAAAATGTTGGGCAAAAACAAAGTTGGAGTGCACCCAAATAAAACTCTAGGTGTCAGTTCCCAAGACCAGCCAACCAAAGCCTCACAGGGTCCAGCCGATGGTGGGAGCATTTGGCCAGTTTTTTGCCTCAATGGGCCTTTAAACCAGAGGTCTCAACCTGCCCATTCTTGGGCTCAGTCTGATGCACAGATGTGGCTTTTTTGACCAGCAGATTGTCTGCTTAATTGTCGATATTTTAAAATCAGAAGCTTTTACATTAACAACACAGAATTCTGGCTTCTTTTGAAAAGAAAAAAAATCAGAAGATCTGGTAATACTGGGCCCACATTCACACAAAACAAAACCAAGAACCATCAGAAATACTAGGCAAGAGCCCAGGCACAGAAGGGTTTTCAATCAATTGCTTTCCTTCCCTCTCTTTTACAATCCGTTTTCAAATTGTAAAAACTTGTCTTACTTCCTGGAGGCATTTACCTGAAATTAAACGGCTGCAGGCTGTGCCCTCAGTTTCTGAATCACATATGGGCTCTTCTTGTACCTGCTGCAGTATGTTACATTTACTAGAGGATCACCTTTTCTTTTGAGAGCTTATCAAATGTTCTCTCATTTTATAATTTTTTTTTTTTTTTTTTTTGAGATGGACTCTTACTGTCATCCAGGCTGGAGTGCAAGGGCGCGGTCTTGACTCACTGCAACCTCTGCTTCCTGGGTTCAAGCAATTCTTCTCAGCCTCCCGAGTAACTGGGATGACAGGTGCCTGCCACCACGCCCAGCTGATTTTTGTATTTTTAGTAGAGACGGGGTTTCACCATGTTGGCCAGGCTGGTCTCGAACTCCTGACCTCAAGTGATCCACCGGCCTGGGCCTCCTAAAGTGCTGGAATTACAGGCATGAGCCACCGTGTCCAGCCTTTATAATTTCTTTTTTAACAACAACCGCCCACTCCATTCCATCTTGAGTGTGATGCGGCATGTGGGCCGGGGACTGGGTCTCTTCTAATCTGATCGGTGCCAGTGGCTGGCTAATCACATGCCACTCAGGTATTCCTGGCGTTGATTTGTGGGTTTTTTCATCCACAAATCTCTCCCAGCTTCTGGTTGGCAAAGGGGGTCAAACAGTTCCTCCTTTTTTTTTGAGACGGAGTCTTGCCCTGTCGCCCAGGCTGGAATGCAATGGTGCGATCTCAGCTCACTGCAACATCCGCCTCCCAGGCTCACGTGATTCTCCTGCCTCAGTCTCCTGAGTAGCTGGGATTAAAGTCATGTGCCACCACACCTGGCTAATTTTGTGTATCTTTAGTAGAGATAGGGTTTCACCACATTGGCCAAGCTGGTCTCGAACTCCTGACCCCATGATCCGCCTGCCTCAGCCTCCCAAAGTGCTGGGATTATAGGCGTGAGCCACCGCACCTGGCCAAACAGTTCCTCCTTTCTAACTGTTTCAGTCTCCCCTGCACCAAAAAGGCCTCAAGGATTCTACTACTCCTTTTATGCCGAAGTATGTTTGCCTGATCCTCTGTATGATGCCTTTAACCTTGGACAGCAGCTAAGAGGCTGTGAGATGTGAGTAGAAAAGTGGCCCGCAAGACCAAGGTCACACTCCGTACCCCTCCCAAACCCTGCCGACATCTTGGCAGGAAGGTACTGGCAGAAGAAGTAAAGGTGCCTTTTGTCTGCTCTGGTTGTTCTTTGTAAATAATGATTCACCCTGATGTCTCTACCTGGCTTAGACGCAATCTTCCAGGCTCTCTGAAAACTGAATACAAATGAGCTGCAATTACATCATCAGACACACGAAAGTCCTGTTCACTGTCAGCCCAAGTAGAGAGCTAGAATGACCCTGCTTTCTTTCTAGTTCCCAGTTCGTGATCCTTGGGCCAGTCAACATAGGATGGTCCTGGCAGCAAAGGAAAGGGTCTCCATGCAGAGACCGGGCTTGATTTTGTTAAGAGAAGCAGTGGGTGTGTTTGTGTTTGGTTTTCTAACAGAGCCGAGGGAGATGCAGTGGAAGCCACGCGAACAGGCACCTCACTCCACAGTGACTGGCATTAATAAGGCCCTGCGAGCATCTCTGTGACTTCACATTTCAGAAAGTCCATCAGGATCCACCGGCCTCATCATGAGCGCTCGTCTACAGACACAGGACACGGCAGGCATCCAGGAGGCAAATCGCGACATACTACGCCAATTCTGGTTCAGCTTCCTCTTTACAAATAGGAGGCAAATCACGACATACTACACCAATTCTGGTTCAGCTTCCTCTTTACAAACAATGACAGAGCAGTCCCCAAAAGCCAGACGGCTGGGTTCCTGGATCAAAACACTCCTTCGGGCACTCGTTGATGTCGGGGTCAATTCTGCTACCATGAAATAGAAGATCACAGGGTTCTCTATGATCCATGGTAAGCAGCTCATTGAAAGAAGTCACCTAAAGCAGGAGGAGGAGACAGATGTTCAACTGAAACCCAGGCTCAGATTAAAAGCTTGATATTTCTATAAGAGCCAATTCTGGTGCTAACCTGGAAGCAGAGGGATGGGAACTGCAGATCCATTTCACTTAGGAACCCACAGTGGAAATGCAGTCCTGTGGCTGAGGTCTGCACCTGAGATGGCCATGGAGCCATACTGAAATTCCCTTCATGGGGGGCTGGTCACGCTCAGTGCAGTCCTTTCCACACGCGGTTTGTCACAGAAGGTCTCTTGTACACATGCCACTGCGATTCAACTGTGCCATTTTCCTTTTTTTCCCCAGGAAGATGCTTACAGATAAGCCTTTCTGCTGCCTGGATTACAAATAAGGTTCTTTCAATGCGATGATGTTTATTTGGCAAAGGAAACAGATTGCAGCAATGCAAAAAAGCACACAGTCCTGTGGGCCCATCACCCACTGCTGTGCCTCCGCTGCAGCCCTGTCCAGACCCACCTCCCACTGCAAGCTCCTGGAGGACAAGGTTTGGTTTCTCTCTACTGCACAGCCAAACCCTCGGCAAATGCCTGCCCAGTGAGCTTTCTAATCGGGCACAGAGCTCGGTCTATCCCAAGAGCACTCTTAGAGGCTACGCCTGCATTGCAAAGGCAACCACCCCTTCAAGAGAGTTTTCAGAGGAAAGAAGGGAACATGACACACACCTCTTAGCATTTTGAAGGCAGAACTCCTTCTCTGTTTATTGTTGTTGTTGTTGTTGTTTCTTGAGACAGGGTCTCGCTCTGTTGCCCAGGCTGGAGTGCATGGCTAGTCACAGGCGTAATCCCATTACTGATCAGCACAGGAGTTTTAACCTGCTCCATTTCCAACCTGGGCTGCTGCATCCCTTCCTAGGCAACTTGATGGTCTCCCATTCCCACGAGGTCACCATGTTGATGCCAAGCTTAGTGCAGACACCCACAGAATTCCTCGGCTTAAGCGATCCCCCTGCCTCAGCCTTCTGAGTAGCTGGAACTGCAGGTGTAGGCTACCATGAATATTAAGCTGAGGGCGAGGTGAGCCACTCAGCAAAATTTACAGTTCCTACAGCAAAAAGTCTTTGTGTCTTGCCCATGGGACAGCTCTCAACAGCAGCACTGACGTGGTGTTGGCACCACAGGCATTTGTGTTTTCATTAAATTTTATCTACCCTATCTCCCTCACATTATATCTTCCTTGAAAGCAAGAGGCATGTCTTCTACTTCGTAATTCCTCACGGGACCAATCCTATGGCTCCAACACACAATGAGCCAAATCAAAAACTGAGAACAGGCCGGGCGCAGTGGCTCACACCTGTAATCCCAGCACTTGGGAGGCTGAGGCAGGTGGGTCACCTGAGGTCAGGAGTTCGAGACCAGCCTGGCCAACATGGTGAAACCCTGTCTCTACTAAAAATACAAAAATTAGCCAGGCATGGTGGTGGGCACCTGTAATCCCAGCTACTTGGGAGGCTGAGGCAGGAGAAGTGCTTGAACCCGGGAGGCGGAGGTTGCAGTGAGTCAAGATCACGCCACTGCACGTCAGCCTGGGCGACAAGAATGAAACTGTCTCAAACAAACAAACAAACTGAGAATAACAAACTTTCCCATGGACTGTCTTTAAAAACAAAAACTGAATGTGAAAGCAACTTCTATAAGACCAGTAATGGGACTACAGAGCCTGACTTAGCAGCTGGCCAGCACCGTGGAGGGGATGCCCTCTGACTACACATCTGTTCCTGCATTCACTCAACAAACGTCGAAGTGCCTGGCATGGGTCTGCACAGGCTCAGCGGAATAGAAGGGCTGCCACCCAGTCCCACCCCTTCCACACATTCACTTCCTCACTCATTCTTTCAGGAGACACCTGTGTCAGGCATGATGTGGTGAACTTTTACAAACAGATTCAGTAGCACCAAAATATTCATAACGTGCAGACAGACAGAAGCACTGGAGGAAGTCGTGTTTTCAGACACAGGAAGCTTCTCCTGGGCTCCGCCCGGACCTCAACTCTCAGCCGGCACACTCTGGTCTTCAGCAGCCCCCGGCTATGCACCCGCATCTTCAGACGTCATCCCGGAGCTCCTAGCTTGCCCGGGAGGCACAGCCATCAGATAAGACAGTCACATGGACAGCAACACAATCCTGCTTGGGTTCTTCTCTATACAGAGTTTTCCTTTTAAAATACCTTTTCCATTGATGTTATTTAAAAGTAACAACCTCATAGTAGATTTCTGATCTCTACCACAGGGCAGGTACATCCCTCCCTTTTTATGAGTAATTCCTGCAGGGGTTATAGCACGGCTTCCAGGTCACACGGGCTACACAAAAACACTTAGCCCAGTTTTCTAACTCCCAGGGAGTGAAGGAATCACTATTTTAAAAGGTGGCAAGCTTTTTTCTCCTTTACTCAGATTTAACTCTAATAGAAACGGACAGGCTCAATCTTGGTGAATTTTTTTTTTTTTAAACACAAGAACAAGGTTCAAGAAATTCATCTTCAGGTGTCAGAGAGACGAAAAGAATCCAATAGCTTTTATCTTCAAGTCCTACATTTATGCATCCCATAGTGAGGGTGGTGGCCGGTTCCCTTATAACAGAGGGCTTCACGCCTAGTGAACAGTGGACCTGAATTTATATCAGCCGTACAGCCTTCCAGACGAGACGGTTACACTAACATCCTCACATGAGGCAATCTGCAGAGAGATGGAAAGTGTGGTTGGCGAGAGGTTAGTGCTGCCTCTCTCTTATTTTCTTCCCTTGTACCAACCGATTTCAGACTGAGGAACTTGAAGACAGAGTGACACTAGGAGCTCATATAACCCTCCTCAGCTCTAAACTCAGCCACAGCAGGTGTTTTTAAAAAACTAATAGACTGAAAATGACATTTACAGATGAAATGCTGTGACGACTGAAATTTGTTTCAAAATAATCAGGGGAAGAGGAAAAGTGGGTGGGAGGAGACATAAAATAAAGATTGGCTAAGGGCTGATAGTTACTGAGAGTGAATGGATATTATAATATTACAGCATCCAGCATCCAGAAATATTACATGATGCTTTCTACTTTTGTATATGTTGGAAAGTTTTCATAGTAAAAAGAAAAATTATATCAGGAGACTAACAACGTTTAACAAAGAAGGCTGACTTAGGTATAAGGATGGCCAAGATACACTGTTAAGTGAACAAAAAAAGACGTACAAAGGTATATAGAGTTCATTTACATATACAAACACACACACCGATAAAAGTAAAGAAAATTTCTGGAAAACTAATAACCTCCATATGCTATCTAACATAAAAATGTATCACTTTTTAATGATGAGTTTTAGATAATAATTGTTTTCATCCGATGGGAGGGCAAAAGGAGGAAAGGACATAGTCGGCTTGAAAATGAGATAAATCTCTCCATGGGCCAGAAATGGAACAGAAACCATATTGGAGATCAGGGCTAGAGCCATGGGTGGAACCTGGAAGCAAGCAGAGGACCAGACGTTCACCTTCTGCGCAGCGTAGCAGGGACCAAAACACTCCAGGCACGGGGAAGGCAGAAGGCAGGCTCATGCGTGAAACAGGGAATGAGGGCTGCCTCGGGCATAGTCCTCTGTCTCTCCCCCATCCTTGTCCCTTCCCCAGCGCCATCCATGTCCCTTCCTCTGCTGCAACTACACTGCAATCTACATTCGTCCCTCCCTCCATCTTTGATCCCCTGCTTTCCAATATTCTCTGGGATATTAAAATGTTCTTCCACTATTACGGACTAGTTATTTTCTCTTTGTAATACCGTCTGTTTGTTTTGCAAATACCTTACATTGTTTAGGGTGAAGTCATAAAAACTGGTCTGTATAGATAAGACACTATTAATAAATTTAAGATGGTAATTTCTGCAGACAGGGGAAGGAGGGGAACACAGCACCAACACCCCAGCTGGCTGCGAGGAAGCTAGGAGAGAACGTATCCAGCCTTTTTGTCTTCCATAATGGGAGGCAGGCTTCTATGGCAGAGAATTCCGCAATTCTAGGAAGGGGGTTTAGACGCTGAGAAGCCAAAAGATTAGCAATAATTTTGCTCAGGGGTCAGCAGCCCCAGTTGTACATATAAGGAAATTGAGGCTGAGGTTAAGGGACTTTCCTAGGTTCACAGAACTTATCAGTGGCCAAGCTGGGACTGGGGATAACGTTGTCACCACCACCCAGGAGTGCTGTTCCGTGCTAGGTACTATAAATACATTATCTGATTCAATTCCCCTCAACTCTGCCACATATAGTGTTATAATCTCCATTTCTCAGCCAAAGAGACTAAGGCTCAGAGAGGTCAAGAGACTTGCCCAAGGTCACACAGCAACTGAGTGGCAGAGGTGGTCAGTCCACATCCTCCCTTCTTCCCTCTGTGCTGGTGCCCACTCTCTCCCCAGCACTCCCCTGGGAGCCCAGCACCAGTGCCTGGAGTGGGATGACACAGCCTGCAGAGACGCTTTCCTTCCGAGCAAGCGTCTGGAAGAAGCCGAGGCTGGCACAGCACCGGCAGCAAATAAAACCATGTGACCTAAAAAGGTGAACGAGTGGACACGATTCAAATACTTAACACAAAAGCGAATTCCCGCCTGGTGGCACGTTATCAGCAGCTGACAGGAATAGCCTGCCGCTTCCTCCTCAGGGTGGGCCTGGGCTCACACAGCACACAGCCGGCCCGCAGAGCCCGGGGAGAAGAAAACTGGAAGCCTGTGACCAACAAGCTCCCATTCAGAGGATCCTCAGACGGCCAGCTCCGCAAAGTGACCATAACGCAGGGCCGCAGCCCACATACACACACACTCACACACGCACACACTCTCTCACACTCTATCACTCCAGCATCAGCAGGAGCCCTGAGGCCTGAAGCCAGGGCCTGACGAGGCCTCCTGATCCCAGTGGCCTCCCCGAATGACTCAGGCCACGGTTTGGCTTCCTAACTCCTGCAGAGTGGTGACCTCAAGCCTGGAGCCTCACAGAGACCTTGAGGGCTGCCTCCCACCCCCTCCCTCTCTCACCCTGGTTTCCCTGCAAGCTCCACTTCCGTACCCTTTGTACCTGTTCAGTCCAGCATCTTGTAGGAGAGCCAGATCACCTGCTGCTAAAAAGGGCAGTTTTACAATCGTGGGTAGAGGTGGGCAGCCAGATTTAGGAAAAAAGCGGGATATCTGTTAAAATTTAAATTTCAGGGTCGGGTGTGGTGACTCATACCTGTAATCTCAGCACTTTGGGAGGCCGAGGCGGGTGGATCACCTAAGGTCAGGAGTTCGAGACCAGCCTGGCCACCATGGCTACTAATAATACAAAAATTAGTCGGGAGTGGTGGCTCGTGCCTATAGTCCCAGCTTCTTGGGAGGCTGAGGCAGGAGAATTTCTTGAACCCGGGAGGCGGTGGCTGCAGTGAGCCAAGGTGTGCCACTGCACTCCAGCCTGGGCAGCAGAGAGAGACTCTGTCTTTAAAAATTAAAAAAAAAAAAAATTTTTTTAAATTTAAATTTCAGATAAGCGGTAAACAATTATTTAGTATAAGTATGTCCCGTGCAATATTTAGGACATATTTACCATACAAAATACTTATTTGTTATTTATGTGAAGCTCCATTTAACTGGGTGCCCTGTATTTTAACTGGCAAGCCTATATGCCTGGGGGAGGGACTGAGGAGGAGGAGTCCGGAGGAACAAAGCATCTGGTGAAGAAAACACAGAGGAGTGAAGATTAAGGGAGGGAGGGAGGGAGGGGAAATGCTCTTTCATGAGGGTCCCTCTTACAACAGAAACTTCCACTGTGACTTCATTTGAGTTCTCCAGTAATTCTGTGTGTTAGAGATATTTATCCGCTTTCAGACAAAACAACAGAGGGTCAGAGAACCCAGTGACTCGCCAAGTGTCAGATGGGAATTCACTTCTGAGTACGACCCGATGCTGGTTCCTCCACATCAAGCTTCTTCACCTGCTGGCACACCTTTATAATGGTTATCGGCTGCACACAAACAGGGCACGGCAGTTTACTTTTCTAATACTTTCATAAGGAACCGAATTCAAAATGGCGCATCTTTACAAAATACAGTCGCCTGTCTTTTAGATTCTCCTCTTAGCCACTTATCCCAACTAAACACATCAGCACTGAGGACCTGTCCAGGGCTTTAGCTCCTGAGGAAGAGACAGAGAAAAGGTCAGAGAAAGGAAGGGCGACGTTCCACCCAAGATGACCACAGCACTATGATCTGCAGATGGGGAAGGTCACGGGATGCTGGACACAACAGAATCTCAACAGGGACCCAAGAGAGAAAGGCTCCTCTCTCCCTGCACTAATATCCCATGATCCCCGTGTCCCTTTCCAGAAAACACTGTCAGTCCCATGGATCTAGGATTATAAAATCCTGTAAGATTTATACAGAAAATATAAAAATTTGGGGGGGGGTGGGGATTGTGAAACAACGTGAAAAAAACTGTTTGTCCAATGGACAATGGGGAATAACTTCTCCTGCCCCACCTCCTCCAAGCTTCTAACATTCACGGCACACAACACAGGGGAGACTGCCATAAAAAAATGACTTAAAATGTGCGATTTTGAGGTAAAATAACTATGGGACAAGTGACTATAAAAATGACACAGCTGGGAAGATCCAAATCTGTTCTTGCTCAGCAAGTTTCCAGATCAAAATGTGTCTGCTTACCTAGTCAAGATTTGGTTTCGTGCTGTTTTGTTTTTAAATTTTCCTTTCATATAGATGCTAGCATGTTCTTCTTAAAACACTTGTCCCCCTCACTCTCCTCTCTGGGGAGACCCGTTGGTGGTCAGAGCCCACTGCCAGTTCCATGGAAGTCCCAGGCAGGGGTAAGAGGCCTCCTCTGTGGGAAGCAGTCTGACGGCCGGGCTGCCCATCCCCCAAAACAGCAATGGCCGAGCCCAGGGGCTCAGACTGCCTGCTCAAGAGCAAGGCTGGCTGCCCTGTCCCTGCTTCCTCTCTCCCCTTCCATTCCCATCCTCTTCCTTCTCTCAGCCTCCCCACCCGAGCCCCACTGCCAGCCAGGTGAACACTCCAAAGCAGCAGACAACTAACGCTGGATCTCCCAGGTCCCCAGAGCTCCCCAGTCTTCTGAAGAAGACTGAAGAAGGCAAAAACCACGCTCAATTCCCTGTCGACCAGCCAGTACCAAGCCATTCCCAGCCCCAGCATGAGACTGCAAATGTTATCAGGCAATTCCCCAGAGCCAGCGGGGCGCACGGCAGTGCAGGGCAGTCATCTGCAGACTCAGTTCCAGAGACTAAAGGTCTCTCGAAGCATTTCAGCTGAGGGGTGGACAGAGGCAGCACGTAAAGGAGTGTAAGTCTCTGTTGATGTTTGAGGGCCCCGGCCCTGCAAACGGCATTCTTCGGACTCCACGGCAGCAGAGTCTCATCGTTATCATAACATAATGAACATTAAAGATGCTCAAGGTAAGAAAAACTCAGTTTCATTTTGAATCTCAAATCTTTCAGAGCTTTCTTTCGGGAAGTCCAGACAATTAAACTGATTTTAAGACGCACTGTTTATAAAATCCTAGATCTACAGAAAACACAAATTCTGGCCCATCCTGTCTAAGCATGATGGGGTTTCCAAGTTTCCACTTATATGACGTGAGCAGATTCCAAAGCAGACCTTGAAGGCACTGGAGCTGTAACTGCATTTAACACTCAGCCCAGTTTAAATACCCCATGATATCAGTTCTTTCTGATCCCTAAAGAGCTCACCAGCAGACAGGCAACTTCCAGACAGAGGCAGGACAATGAGGGTCCAAAGGGCTGTGACCCTCAGTGCCAGAGCCAAGGAAGGGGGGACTTAGAGCTCAGCTCTTCTCCTTCTCAGGTGGGGGAACAAAGGCCCAAGGAGGCAGAGCTGGGAGTAGTATCTAGGGCTTGGGGCTCTGAGGCTCCCTCTGTTGTTACAGTAGGTAGCTAGTCAGACACGAGCAGGGCAGGAGAGGGCTCCACCACCACCAGGAATGTTAGGCGACCATCAGCTGATGGTCAGGCAGTTGTCAACTGTCGCTCTAAAGTGATAATTGGTTGCAGCCAGTGCCAGGGAAAGGCAGAGTCCCAGCAGATAGAAAGAACCTGAAACTGATGACCAGCAGCTTCCCAGTAAGATCTCAGGAGCTGGGCACGTGGGCTCAAGCATGGGCACTAGGAGGCAAAATGGTGGCCCCTCCTCTAGGAAGGCTGGACTGGTCAGGGAAGAACGGCCCCAGCGAGTGTGTGCGCAACCTCAGTAAGCACACCTGGCAGGCCACCCTCAGGGAAGCACCACGGGAGGAGTAACGCACACCCAAGAACCACGCCACTGTGTAAGACTCCAAGTCGAAAGTCACACAGCACGTTCGATCTCCCAAGTCACCCACTGGCCCTCTCCCAAGCATACTTTATTTCCTTTCATTCCTGGTCTAGAGCTTCTTCATACACTTTGGGTCCTGCTCTAAAACTTGCCTTGGTCTCTCCCTCTGCCTGAGGCCCCTCCATCAAATTCTTTCTTCTGAGGCGGCAGGAAGTGAGGGTGCTGCAGACCCATATGGCTTCACCGCTGTGAACACTATCACCTCCCTCTGTTGGATCAAGGGCCCCAGAAGATCTTCCCGGGAAAGAAGGCGGGGGAAGAAGGTGGGGAGTCTTCTACAGTTAAGATGGCAGGTGTTTGCCCAAACCCTCTCCTCTTAAGTCGCCAACCCCTGACCTCAGAGGAAGAGGCCTACCCAGTGACTCTGGGGCAACACGTGAGAGGATTATATAAGGGAGAAAAGTCCACACAGCCCAAGGAGTTATCAGCTCATTCAGGGGCCTTGCAGGAATTTCCTGTTATGTGATCTGGGTCATGCAAATAGCCACAACCGAGCTGAAGCTGCCTCTTCACCCCTCCCTCTGAGGGAAACACAGGCTCTTGACTCACTAGTGGCCTGTACTCTGCAGCTCTCCAACGACTGGGCCCCTCTCCAGGAACGTCTGCAGGGGGCCAGCATCATGGTGTGCACTGAGAACAAAGAGCGGGGCCTGCCTGCGGGACGGCAAACTCCCAGCTCTTTCCGCGCAAACTCGGGCAGCTCTGCTCTGGGTGCACTGTCGCTCTACCCGCTGGAGAAACAGCCAGCAACGTGAAACTCTCAGACCCAGGGCCACGGGCCTGGTTTACCTTAATCAAAACCCGCCTCAGCTGCTCCTTTCCTTTTTTTTTTTTTATTTTTTAATTGTAAGATGTAGAACAAGAACATACAAAAAAGTGCATGCAAACATGAAGCCAAACACCCAAGCGAGGAAATAAGACCTTGCGGCTCTCCAGAGCCAACCGAGCCCCACGTCCCCCACGTCCCCCACCGCCCGCCACGCAGGCTCTGGGAGGCATCGCCCCCTTGGCTCTCCTTTCCCATTCTCCGCACCTGCGCGTTCATCCCTAAAGCCTCCAGGTTAGTTTCGCTCTCATCGCGCAGAGCCGTTCCCTTTTTTGCCGTCGCTGTATAGCACTGCATTGAACGAATGCATTTTATTTATCCGTTCCGCTAAGTAGCACGTTTCAGTCGTTTTCAGTTTTGGCTACTACAAATAGCGCTACAGTGACTGTTCAAGAACGGTTCTCAGGTCCTGGAGTTTCTCCACGACACATGCTTGACAACCAAACGCGGCATCACCTGGAATGTGCTTCTTCGTGCCGACAACTGATGCCAGTCTGTGTTCCAACGCTGTGCCGCCCTCCCTCCCTACAAGACCACCAGTCCACCCACTCTGCTCATGGAGAATAGGGGTCACTGGTGACTCAGGGGCCAAGAAAGCCCAGTTGGTCACTAGAAGGGAAGTTAAATCTTCCTCTGTAAGACAAAGCCCAAGGTTTTAAAATTCTGAACTTAACCAGATCCAACAACCAAACAACTGGGCTTTTCCGAAGAAAAAGGCCACAAACTCCCCCAAAATAACGAGGTAGCACCTATGGCTTGGGACAGACCCACCTGCCCATACTGTCAACTGTAAGCAATAAGCACAAATGTGTGCCCAAGATACCAAGTGCAGAAGGATGGGACGCCAGTAAATCCCCGTCTGCCATGGGTGACAGAAGAGAGAGGGCGGAAGGTGGGGAGGGTCGTGGAGGTGGCCCCCCCCGCAGTCATGACGCACCTGTAAACCGGCTGCATCTCCCGGGCTAGGCCAATGATGGCGCCTGGCAGGAAACTGTCAAATTCCTCAAACAACTCCCGGACGTTGGTCTTAAACTTCAGGTCTAGGTCCAGCTGAATGAGCCGCAGGATCTCTGAGGGAAAGAGAAAAGGACAATGAGACACAGGCACACCTCCCGGGAGGCTCGGCCATGGACAGAAAATGACGCGGAGGGCAGAGAAAAGGGCACTGGACTCTTACTGTTGTCAGTGAATGATGCAAAGTTACCGCTGGAACAAAAGGCCTTTCATCTACCAGCAACCCCTCTGCACTATTAGTCTTCACAAACGACTGCCGTGTCTTTTCTTCCAACTGCAGACATCCATTTTGCTTAAAACTAGGCGACCACATGCTCCAGCGTCAGCCTGCTGTCCTGATGTGACTGTTAACTGTGCACCATTTCACTCTCAAAAGTATCTCATTTGGATGATACCTTATGTGGACGCCCTACTTCCCTACATAAAACTCAAAGCGGGCCAGGCGTGGTGGCTCACGCCTGTAATCCCAGCACTCTGGGAGGCCAAGGTGGGTGGATCACGAGGTCAGGAGTCCGAGACCAGCCTGACCAATATTGTGAAACCCTGTCTCTACTAAAAATACAAAAATTAGCTGGGCGTGATGGCAGGCGCCTGTAATTCCCGCTACTCAGTAGGCTGAGGGAGGAGAATCGCTTGAACCCGGGAGGCAGAGGTTGCAGTGAGCTGAGATTGTGCCACTGCACTCCAGCCTGGGCAACAGAGCAAGACACCATCTCAAAAAAAAGAAAAAAAAAACACTCAAAGCATCCAGGTGTGTCCTCTTTGGAGCACAGGTGGTAAATGACCCACACAAGACAGAGGTAAAAAACATTATGGCCTCAGGCCTTTATCAGCACGTTCTGCAAACCCAGATGTGTGTCAAGTGAAGCTGCTGACAGAGTGAAACAGCTGAATGATCTCAGATACCACTGTGTTTTTAATCCACTGCCTAAAAGACAGGATGAGCCCAAATTCTTCAATGTCACAATCACCTGGCACCTAAGAGCTGCCTGCTTCCATGGCCTCCAGATGACTCCAGGCTAGACGTGCAGGAGGAGGCACTGGTGAAGGTCCTTCCCCCATCCTTCACCCAGCCCAGCCTGACCGGGATTCTAGGTGTTGTGCCGGGCACCAGGCTGACCAGGACCCTGCCCTCAAGAGAGACACGTGGGTTGCAAAAAACAGAGGGAGAGGCCAGTGCTAAAGCCTGAAATCGAAGAGTGGCTGTGGGAGGTCCAAAGAGGGGGCACCCGGGGTTCAGTGATGAAGTGGTGAGAGCGAGTTCCTGGCACCCACCCTGGGAATCAGAACCCATGAGTGCAACTTGAATCCAGTTCTGCTGCTGATTGAGCCTGTGACCCAGGGAAAGTTACTTCTCCGAACCTCAGCTATTCCATTGCTAAAATGGGGAGGCTCTCCTGTGCCTTGTGTGGGAAATAGCTTATGGACAGTATTACAGGGACCCTAGTGACTTGAGGAACAGAATTCTGGAGCAGAGCACCACACTGGCCAAATGTAGAATTTATGGGAAGGCAATGTAAGGAATTTGGGATAATTTTGCTGTAACTGAAGACACTCCTGATGGGAGGAACAGCCATGCATTTAGTCAGCCCGTCAATCATCACATCGAAAGCCCACCACCTGCTACAGGTGCTCTCTCTTTCAAGGCCATCTAAACCCTTCTTATTCTGCAAGAAGCAGTCTAAACACCCCAGACAGGCCCTGCAGGACTCATGGCTTCCTGCTCTGTGCTCCCCACACGGCTGCCTCTGGTCACGGCCACCTGCACACCGGTCTCCTTGAGAATGGGAATGTGCTGGGAGGGCGGGGCTCAGGACCATCAGATGCTTCTGGATGAGCGTCTTAATCTTGTCTTCATATACCCGTCAGTAAACCTGAGCACTTCCCTGCACTTTAGGGACCAGCTGGGAGTAAACCCAGAAACGTCCTACATAGGCCTAAGACACCGGAATCTGAGCTGCTTCGATGTTATTTACAACTCCTCCTTCCTAAAGCACCTTCCAGGAAGGGCTAGCTTCAAGTTGGTAACACTTCACCAGGTGAGCTCCACTGACTAGGAGGGAGACAGGCGGCAACTCCAGCACAAAGTGACCCCTTCACACCCATGTAGAACGACTGAGATGGGAGGCCACGCCCTTCTATTCCCAGAGGCCAGCAGGCCCCTGAGCAGCCTGCCCTGTCGCGCAGGCACCTGTCCAGGAGGTTAGCCCCTTTATGTAATTATGAATTAAGGCGCCAAGTTGTAAATGCCACTGTTGAAGAGAAAGATGCTTCCTAGCAATGCTGGAATTCATTAGGATGAGGTTTCTAAAGGGGCCTGTTCCTCTGGCCTCTGGTCCTTAATGTAGCCGTGTCTCTGTGGGAAATACGTGGGGGCAAGAGGGTTACACAGAACACTGAAGGCATTGTGAGGACAGAATGAGACTGATCCATGGAAGTGACATCACAGAGAAGATGCTGGTTGGAGGAGAGCTGAAATGACAGCAGTAGGCCCACCGAAATGTAAGGAATACATGACTGAGATAACTGCCCCCAACGCCAGGAAGACATGAAACCTGTAAATCATGAGGAAAAATGTCTGAGAAAAAGGAAGACTAGACATCTACAAGACTCACAAGAACGGCCAGCACCCCAGGCTGGCTGAATGTCCACCACGTCCAAACCTTGAGAAAACACAACAAAAAGAATGATCTAGCATGGCAGATCTGAAAAGCCTGGTTATAACTGAGGCACCTCTACCCATTTTACAGATGAGGAAACTGAGGCCCAAAAAGAGAGACCTGTCAGGCATTACACTCAAGCTAGGTGGCAAAGCTGATCTCAGAACCCAGGTCTCCTGACTCCCTAGCTAATGCTCTTGTGTTTATTAGCCCCATCACCTCCAACCTACTCCCAACACGGGCCATAAACTCCTAGAGAACACAGAGCATTGTGTAATGGACCAAAGGGTGTGCACGAGACTAAACGGGCACCCAACACAACTAGCTCGTGGAGTATCTGCATCGCCCCGTGAAAATATCAGCAAGAAGACGAGTGAGTACAAGCTAAAGGTGTAGCTTTCAAGACCTCCAAGACCCTGTCACCACCATCGCCGCCACAGCCCTGGCAGCACTCCTCAGGAGCTCCTGGCTGTCCAGGAGACTGCTTTCAGGGCTGAGAACACCTACGCCTTCTGCCTGGGTCTGAGGCCTGGCTGGCGGCCAATACCTCTGTACAGTTACACCAGAGAGGGCCACATGCACGGCCCCAGTACCAGCTGGGAGATTTTCAAACCAACATTCCAGGGATGTGCGGCTGGAATTGGCGGTGGTGGATCTCACATCCAACAGGAACTTGGGTCGCTTCTGAGCCGGACGTTTCTCTGCCGAAGCGCTCTTCTCCATCTCCCTCCCAGTACATGGCTTGGGCCAACTCAGCTCATCATCAGCATCCAATTAAACCAGCCACAAGCATGTCATCTGACCATGGGTGGAATTACAACCCAGAGTGAGTAATTAATGATACCCAAAAATAAACAACAAAAGGAAAAAAAATTCCAAAAGAAAAAAAACGTGAGCCTTCTGTCCTCTCCTTTGCCTTCTCCTATCCCCGGAAGCAATTCTTGGCAGACACATCTTAACACACAAAAAGCAACATGCAACAAAATAGATCAAGAAATGGTGCAAAGAAAAGACATGCTCAGGTAAGCACGGTGCCTACCATCCTGGGAAACACAACAGGCCTTCAGGGAGGGGCAGGTGAACCACGCAAGCACCTCCTCTGTCTTTCTGTTTTGAAAAGGCCTCAGAGATTTGCAGAGATAAATATTTATAACACTTTAGAGGGCTTTCACTGCAGAGCGTCAGCCCAAATTCCACTAACTGGGAGAAGGGGAAATTATGACAGCATTAAGCTATGTGACTCCAGCGTCATGAGGCTGGGGACCTGGAAGCAGCTGCCTGGAAAGGGAGCTAATTTTCCCATTGTCCACTTTGAAATATTGCAGCAATATGCCACCTGCCTTATCATACTCTGTGTTTTTAAATCGCTGTTCAGTAGCACCTCTGGCCGGCGGGAGCCAAAGGGCAGCTGAAAGGGGTGGAGACTTCCCCTAACAGTGAGAGAATCCTGACCCCAGAGGAGTTATTTTGAGGCCCATGGGACAGGACGGTTCCCCTGTGCTCCATCAGCCAGACCAGGCTGGCTTCCCGCACTGGAGGGTCTGAGCATGTGACAGAGGGTCTGCCCCCGCAACACACAGACCCAGGCTGTGTCCCCAACGGGATGTGTGGTTGGAATTGGCGGTGGTGGATCTCACATCCAACAGAAACTTGGGTCGCTTCTGAGCTGGACGTTTCTCTGTCAAAGCGCTCTTCTCCATCTCCCTCCCAGTACAAGGCCCGGCCACAGGGCAGCTGGCTCCCTATAGGAATAGGGGCTACAAAGGAAGAAAGGGAACATGCCAAGGGTCCCAGGCCTTGGGCACAGATTCTAGGGGCTCCTCCAGCCTGACCAAATGTTCACCCTCTAGGAGCAGGGAAAGGATGTCTGTGTGCCAGGCCCTGGGAAGGCTTTGCATGGACTCAGCCCATGAACCTCCATCATGCCTCCTCGAGGTGGCTGTTAGTATCTTCCAGTTTCAGATGAGGAATCTGGTGCTCAGAGAGTTTCGGTAATTTGTTTAAGACAACTCAGCAAAAAAGGCTCCGGGTGGAGAGCAGTTACAGATTTGCCTCACTCGGTAGTTTGCTTGATCCACCGCACATTTCTGAGAAAAGCCTTCAGACATCTCTGAAGTCCCTTTTGAAGTCCTATTGTCTTTATGAGCCAGAAATGCTTCCACATCAAGAGTGAAGACAGCAGACAACTCCAGATATATCTGTACAGTGGCTGGGGCTTCATGGACAGAACCCCAGTCACAACCACCTCCCGCAAGACCCTCATCTCCAAAAAGCGTGAAGACTATTGGGAGTCCCTTTCATTGACAAGGACCAATAGAGAAACTTCTGGAAGAAAGGGTTTTATGCCACAAAAGTTGAAAAGCAGCTTTTAATGACAATAGCCAACTTGTATCAATGCATTATACTCACTGAATCATCTAAACACTCTATGAGATACATATATATATATATTATATATATATATATATGTGTGTTTGTTTTTTTGAGATGGAGTCTCGCTCTGTTGCCCTGGCTGGGGTGCAATGGCACAATCTTGGCTCACTGCAACCCCCGCCTCCCAGGTTCAAGCAATTCTCCTGCCTCAGCCTCCTGAGTAGCTGGGACTACAGGCGCCTGCCACTACACCCGGCTAATTTTTGTATTTTTAGTAGAGACAGGGTTTCACCATGTTGGCCAGGCTGGTCTCGAACTCCTGAACTCAGGTGATCCGCCTGCCTTGGCCTCCCCAAGTGCTGGGATTACAGGTGTGAGCCACCACGCCCAGCCCTGAGATTAACATTATTTCTATTTGGCTGGGTGTGGTGGCTGATGCCTGTAATCCCAGCACTTTGGGAGACTGAGGCAAGAGGATCACTTGAGCTCAGGAATCCGAGGCTGCAGTGAGCTGTGTCTGCACCACTGCGCTCCAGCCTGGGTGACAGAATGAGGCCCTGTCTCAAAAAAAAAAAAAAGAAAATTCCATTTGACAAATGAGGAAATCGAGAAGTATAATAATCCAAGATCACGCAGCTGGTCAGTGGTAGGGCTCGAAACCCCAAGCCTGTTGGGCTCCACAGC
Organism: Theropithecus gelada; assembly: GCF_003255815.1. NCBI lineage: Eukaryota > Metazoa > Chordata > Mammalia > Primates > Cercopithecidae > Theropithecus > Theropithecus gelada. The sequence goes on from NC_037669.1 coordinate 191,508,118, forward strand.
CTGGTGCCTGCTCTTCACTGCCCACGCGGCCCTGCCTTCCGGGCTCCTGCGCGGCCAGGACATGGCCAAAGCTCAGCTCTGTAGGCTCTGCTCAGACAGGAAGGCCCTGACTCTCACTGTGCTAATCTATGTTTTCCACATTAGCAGCCTGCCCCTCCTCGGATGGTGCGGGGGAGAAAGGAAACAGAGTTCATAGAGTGATTTATGCAACCTGTTAGCAGCTCTGGTAAAAGGTTTTGGGTCCAGGAAATTGCAATGAATAACCACAGCCAGTTGCATATGTTCGCTGTACAACAAACTTTCTTCCAGCCTTACTCGCCCCCTCTCAAAACGAAGCATGAAAAACAGCGTGAGCTACGGCTCAGCCATGGCGTTGTTTATGACGCCCAGCTCCTGTTCTGTGGACCAAACAAATTATCATGAGAAGACACAGTTTCTGCTTCAGCAACAGTGTAACATGAGTCTCCTTCCTCCTCCTCAGCCCCTTCTCCGAAGAGGTATAAATCATATCCTTTAGGATAGGACAGAATTTATTTTGAACTTGGCTGAAAAATTTGGGGGACTTATGTAAGACAGCACGTATGACACCCAATGTAAATTTCCCTCTCACTTCTATTGCCAGCATGAAGTGATAGCGCACGCACGGATTGATGTCGTTCAACACACAGGGGAAACGGAATCTGAGATCTGAAAATCTTCCATGTCTATGGTATGGATGTCCACGGTTCCTGCTGGCCTTTCCATAGTTTACATCTCTCTAGTGTCTGCTATAACCACTTTTTTTGTTTGTTTGTTTGTTTGTTTGTTTGTTTTTGTCTCCAAAAGCTTAAATTCTTTCCTATTTGAGGTAGGAACACATTTGGACTCTGTTCACAACAGTTAGACTGACGGTGCTCGGTCTTCCTTCTTCGCTAACAGGCTTTTTTTCAGAGACCCCCAGGGGTGGAAGCTGTAGAAAGCAATCCTTTTTGGATAGAATTTCAGGTGTTTTCTGAAAATAACGATACAGATACCACTGGTTGCCCAAACTGTCACAGTGCAACTTTCCAAATTCTCCATTTTGAGATTCTTTATCAGAATTATGGGCTCTTGTTACTAATCTCATCTTCCAACCACTCTCTCCCTCTTGAGTGGCATTTGAGCCCATGCCACCTTACGGATTCCGTCTAAAACTAGGTAAACTAACAAAGGTTCCATCCTGCTGCCTGCAGCTCCTCATCCCCACACTGTCCCCTGACACCTGCTCCTGCCCTTGGCCCTGCATCCTGTCAGGGCCTGTCCACTGCAGCCTTGCCCCTTCCATTGATTCATATGGCAATGACAATGACAGGACTAATTCCTTATATTTCTATGGCATGTTGCAATGTTCAAAGTGCATTCCCAGCCCATAAAACTCTTTCCCATGCTTTACTCATTGAATCCTTACAGCAACCCTAGGGGGCAGGTGCATCCATGTGGATTGGGTTCAACTGCATATCACAGAATACCTCTAGTAGCAACGGTTTCACCACAGAGAAGAGCATGACTAAGCCATCCACGGAGGGCACGGCTGCTCCATGAAGTCATCAAAGACACGGACGACCTCTGCTTTTCTCCTTTGTTATCCTTGATCTCATTTCCATCCTCAAGGTACCTCATGGTGCAAGACGGGGGCTGCTGGGGCTCTAGCCAACTTGGTTGCATTCCAGGCAACTGAAAGGACCAAAGAGAAAGGACCCCCCGACCTTGCGTCCTGCAATGAGGCAGACTCTTCAAGCATCTTTCCTGGAAGTCTTTAGCGTTTCTTCTCATATCTCACTACGCACAATTTAGTCACATGGTCGTTTCTTCTCATATCTCACTACGCACAATTTAGTCACATGGTCACACTTAGCTACAAGGAAAGCTATGAAACGCCTTCTTTTACGGGCATAAGGTTACCCCCAGATAAATGGGATTCGGTTGTCAATTAAAAAGGAGAGAATTGACATAGAGCAGGAACGAGCAGTACTTCCACAGAAGGCAAGAAGTAACTACACCCACTTTACAGATCAAGAAATAGAGGCCCAAAGAGATTAGGTGTTGTTACGGTCACAAGGTCACTAGTGGCAAGATGGGGACTAATTCCATGTCATCGGCCGCACATCCAGATCCCCTTTCCCTGTTCATGGAGCCTCCTTGCTGCAGTGGACAGTGGAGCCGCTGCTGTGCTTCTGCAAAGACTCTTGCTTGCTCTCCTCCAGACCTTTGCTCAGCCCTCAGCTGTCCCCAGTTGGTCCAGCAACAAGATCCAAGCCTGCCAGGCCTGGGCTGCCATCCTGAAGGACTACTGTCCCCCGTCCCCTGCCTCATACTTAGTTCCCCGCCTTGCTTCCCTGCGTTTGTGTCCCACTGGGTCCCTTGGAATCCAGGCATGGTCATTAGCAAGGAGGACCAGGCCAGAGATGGCCAGATCCCAGCAAGCTACAGACCCTCAGAGTAGGATCACAACCCCACAACTGTTTCTGCAATGCCCAAGGAGTTCTGTGAGCAGGATGCCTCACTTTGGGGTACCCATACCAAGACGGCTGACACCTCCCGAAATTGTTTCTGATGGCCAACCTCTTGTGTGACCACCACCTCGTTCCATTCTGACACTGAAAACACATTTCATGATGGACGTGGACGCTTATCTGTGGGTCCTTGGCTACGATGCCTAAGCAAACACAAATTAATTTGTGCTGAAGTGCAGCTTGGTAAATAGAACCTTTGCAATGATGGAGTCCGTTATGGGAAGTGACAAGGGGCTTTCTTGGTGGTGAAATGTGTGGGGACTTCTGCTCCGTGAAAAGGGGAGTCTACTTCCACTGAAAATCGGAGCCTGGATTCTCAGCACAGGGGCCAGTCCTGTGACTTCCCTGCCTTCCTGTGTAAACATGAAAACATTCTGTTTTCAAGTTCTAGCACCCTGGCTACCTCTTTCATGTCTCTAACATGAAGGTCTCTATATTCTGGCAGCAGTTCTCCCCATTGTGAACAATGAATCCGCCACTCTTTCCTGGAGTTACCCTGTCTCTGTTCCTCTCCCCCAGCAGACTCATCCTTCTCAGGTGGTGCTCTCCAGCCTCCTACCACCCTCTACAGGGTTGCAGGCTACAGGGTTTCCTCAGCCTCCTCTAGCCAAGTACAGCAGAAGCACCTACAACCAAGAGAGAGGCACAGACTCCTGAGATCCTCTCCCAGGAAAGGCAAATGGGACCAGGCAGAGAACAGCCGGCTTCTCACCAAGGGGAAGATGACCAACCCCAGCCACAGCGCCCAGCTTCTCCCTGGGACCATGGAGGGCTGTGGAAAGAATGGCGCCACATCATCCCATGTGCTAGAAACCCACATCACAGCAAAGAAAAAAGTTTCTCCACTTTATGAATCCGGAAATACCTCTCTGACCTTTTCTAGCAGGAGGAAAAAATATGGCCTTAATCTTTTCAGTAGCAAACATCTTTCACCCGGTGACAGTTTGCAAACTGACTAGCCAATGGTCAAATGGCTCTTCAGCTTTCCTGTCTCCTGAGCCAGAACTCCTGACAAAATGTCATGTTCTATCACCACTGTTTATACTACATCTTCTAAAAAAGATGGACGATCTATCATCTAGGAGATAATTAAGTACCTACCTCTCAGGTACTGGGCTACGCACTTCACATATTTTGCCGCATCGAATCCTCACACACAGGGCTTACTGTCCCCACTCTCGAGCTGCCGCCTCCCTGACACTTGAAGTTTCATTGCTTTCATCTCTGTTTACCGAGGCTGAGAGGAGCCCCTCCTGTTATGAGTCTGATAAGAATGACACAGGAAGGCAGGGAAGTCACAGGATTGGCCCCTCTGCTGAGAATCCAGGCTCCAATTTTCACTGGAAATACAGACTCTCCCCGCCTCAAGGAGCAGACGTCCCCACACATTTCACCACTAAGAAACCCCCTTAGTCACCTCCCACAGTGGACTCCATCATTGCAAAGATTCTGTTTACCAAACTGCACTTAAGCACTCATTAATCTATTTCCCAATTTTCATTAAATTTTAATTTCATTTAATCATTAGTTTTTCCTCTAATTAAATAACATTTGAGTTATTTTAATTTAAATTAAAGACATAAAATACAATGCACCAAACTGACAGAATGCAGCTGAGTGCAAAAAAAGAAAGAGAAAACAAGGTTTTAACTCATAAATATTTCAGCGTGCACTTCCTAAGAAACAAGGACACTCTCTTTCATAACAACAGTACGACATCAAAGTCAGGACACTAGCAGTAACAACCCAATACCATTTCATCCACAGTCCTATTCAAAATGTGTCAGTTGTCCAAAAACAAAAACACAGTTCCTGGCCCCAGATTGCATGTAGCTGTCCCACGTGTTCTATCTGAAACGATTCCTCAGTCTTTCCTCGTCTTCTAGGACTTAGGACAATTTGGGGAATATGGGCCACTTTTTTATTGATTTATTGATTTATTGATTTTGAGATGGAGTCTTTTGCCAGGCTGGAGTGCAATGGCATCATCTCAGCTCACTGCAACTTCCACCTCCCGGGTTCAAGTGATTCTCCTGCCTCAGCCTCCCAAGTGGCTGGGATTACAGGTGCCCACCACCATGCCCAGCTAATTTTTGCATTTTTAGTAGAGATGGGGTTTCACCATGTTGGCCAGGCTGGTCTCGATCTCTTGACCTTGTGATCCGCCTGCCTTGGCCTCCCAAAGTGCTGGGATTACAGGCGTGAGCCACCGCGCCGGGCCATGGGTCAATTATTTGGTAGAAGTCCTTCAGTCTGGGTTTGCCTGACGTCTCCTCCTGACTAGAAGCGGGCTGTGCATCTTTGTCAGGAAAGCCGCGGAAGCAATGCTGCGTTCTCACAGCGCCACACCGGCAGACACATGGTGCCAGACTGTCCTATCACTGGTGACGTTAGCTTTGAGCACAGTCGAGCTACCATTTTTCTCTTTGTAACAACAACATTTTGTGGGGTGATACTTTAAGACTCTGACAATAATCCCATTTCTTAACAAATGCTTACCTGTTTGTTTTAGCATCCATTGATGATTCTTGTCTAAATAAATTATTACTATGTTGAGCCAGGCATGGTGACTCACACCTGTAATCCCAACACTTTGGGAGGCCAAGGCGGGTGGATCACCTGAAGTTAGAAGTTCGAGGCCAGCCTGGCCAGCATGGTGAAACCCCATCTCTACTAAAAATACAAAAATGAGCCGGGCATAGTGGCGGGCACCTGTAATCCCAGCTACTCGGGAGGCTGAGGCAGGAGAACCACTTGATCCCAGGAGGTGGAAGTTGCAGGGAGCCAAGATCACACCACTGCACTCCAGCCTGGGCGACAAGAGCAAAACTCCATCTCAAATATATATATAACTATGTCGATTGTCAAACGGTGACTTTCCAATGCCTTCATTCCTTCCACATTTATTAGCTGGCATTCTGCTCCATTGTGTTGACCTCACCCATGCTCAGCCAAGAAGAGCTTCCTGGTATCACCCACTTATGGCAGGTTGTGCCAAGCATATTCGTCCCTTCCGGTTTTCCCCAAAATGCAAATGCCAGAAGGCTCCGTGGTGCCTGAGGCAGGGGAACTGAACAAGGCAGAAATGTCAGAGCTGCTGAGGCTGCAGCTTTGGGCCCATCATCCAAGTATTTGAGACAGCAGTGACCCTCTTGGAAAATCTCCAGGTTACGGGAGCAGTGTCCACTCTCACTGGATAAAGAAATGATAACTGCATATCACAGGCAGCACCAGAACACCTTCTCTTTCCTCTATTTGTTTTTTCAAACAACTGTTGACATGGACTCTACATTATTCCACGAAATGTGAACTGAGAGATTTTAGGCCCTGGGGTAGAGCCGTGGCTCACAGGCCTGGCTATGGCACTGCATCCAACCATGGCTAAGCCATCACCAGCTGTCCCAGACTGTAAGGATGAGGAGTTTGAAACAGGTGCGGTCTGAGACCCCTCCCAGTCCTACCATCCTGTGATTCTGAACAGAAACGGTCTTTGCCCCTCACTCATACCTTGTTTGTTCTCAGAACAGCACAAATATATCATCAGACACAGGAGATACATCTACTGCATTGTTCTCACCCATGCCCAGCCAAGCAAGCCACGAAATCCCTACTATGTGCCAAGCACTATGCTAAATGTGAAGGTTCAGAAATAAATAGTATATTTCCTAGCCTCAAAAATGCCAATACTGGAGGGTTTTTCACTAGATATTCTCTGCTGCCACTGCTGCAGCTGCTTCCATCCTACCCTGGTCCTGAGGGCAGCAGCCCTGTTCACCAGTCACCCAGCAAGCATGGGCAGGCCCTGCCGAGAGAGGGCCCTACCTATGGAAGAAGAACCGGAGGCTGGGAGGTGCTGGGACCTGCCTTACTACTGAGAGCTGCCCTCTTCTGCAACATTCCTCACGATCATTAAACATCGCCACATGGAAACTGACATTTCCTTAGTACCTACTGTGTGCCAGCCCCTGGAATACCTGAAAGGCCCCCACTTTCCATTTTGCAAATGTTGAAAATTCGGGTCCATGGTGGCCTGTACTAACCTGCCTAGGGTCACACGGCCAGTGAGTGACACAGCAGGAATGCAAGTTAGCCCCCGCCCCCATCACAAAGTCTGAGCTCTTTTGCCTCAACGTGGTCCCTTTAAACAGGGATTACCTCTAAATCCACCCGCTCCCTGTGCAGTTACCTACTTCTGGGAAACAAATCACTCCAAAACCTAGTGGGTTAAAACAACAGTGTATTACTATCCCTGACAGTTCCGTGCATCCACTAGGCTTAGCAGGGTGGTTCTGACTGTGGGGGTCTTTTGGGTGAAGGCAGTAAGATGGTGGCTGGGCTGGAGGCCTCTAAAGGCTCAGCCTGGCTGGCTGACCGTGATGGCTACACAGGTTGCCAGCAGTCCCTGCTGGCCGCGGCCACACGCTCAGCAGGGCTGTCAGCCTGAGTGCGCTCCTGTGGGCTCTCCCGGGGGCTGGGGCTCCATCCCAGCATGGCAGCTGGAGTCCAAGATGAAGTCTGCCAAGGTGAGTGTTCCCGGAGACCCGGGCTGAAACGGCAGGGCCACTTATGACCCAGCCTTGAAAGTCACTCAGCATCACTTCCACTACATCCCATTTGTCAAAACAAGCCACAGTGCCAGCCCAGATTCAGGGAGAGGAACCAACATAAAGGTGTGCGTACCAGGAGGTGTGTCCCTTAGGGGTCGGCTTTGGAGACCAGCTGCCACATAGCCTCGTCCCACAGTGGGATACAGATACAGATGGTCCCCGCCACAATGCGGGTCCACTTAACAATTTTTCAGCTTTAGGATGGGTTTATCAAGGCATTAAATGTATTCTTAACTTAGGATATTTCTGATTTACAATAGGTTTATTGGGCTGTAGCCCCCCATAAGTAAAGGAGCAACTGTATTTTAAATTTCTTCCTTATACTTTTCCTAGTTTTCTACTATATACAAAGACACACACACTTTTGTAATCACAGGAATAAACATTTGAAATTATAACTATATAATATTGTAATATATGTTCTATGCAGGAGTATTGGTGTGTCAAATGTATATTAAAATATGTGTGTGTGTGTATATATATATTTTTTTTTTTTTGAGATAGAGTTTCACTCTTGTTGCCCAGGCTGGAGTGCAATGGCATGATCTCAGCTCACCGCAACCTCCGCCTCCCAGATTTAAGCGATTCTCCTGCCTCAGCCTTCCAAGTAGCTGGGATTACAGGCATGCACCACCACACCTGGCTAATTTTGTAATTTTAGTAGAGACGGGGTTTCTCCATGTTGGTCAGGCTGTTCTCAAACTCCCAACCTCAGGTGATCCGCCCGCCCCGGCCTCCCAAAGTACTGGAATTACAGGTGTGAGCGACCACGCCCAGTCGTTAATGTATATATTTATGTATATGTATATATACACACATATGAAACTAGAAGAAAATATACAAAATCCCACTGGGGTAAATGTGCAATTATTTTTTAAGTATTTTTCATGTTCCCAAAATGGACATATATTGCTTTTGAAAACGTCTTAAAAGAAGTTAATTAACTACCTCACAGAACACACCCATCTTTTAGTCAATGTGTATCAGATTTAAGGCATTTAGCCATGACCTCAACTTTCTTTAGGATTCCTTCTCAAGGTCAACAGAGGTACCCATTTATACAACCTTCTTCCTAAGCCAAGTCCCTTCCAAAACTTCTGCATTCCTCCTGCTTCACCACAAGATGATTTACTGGGCTTCTAAATGCATTTTTCAAAAAAAAATCAAACAATAAGCTGAGAGTTCATCTCACCTGGCTTCGTTTCCTGTCATTCATCTAGTTGTATTTATGCTACATTTCCCCATCTCTTCTTGCCAAGTACATCTTGGAAACAGCAGGTGCTCTGAGTATCTGAGCAGCTTAGAAAAATCCTCAAGCCTCCGGAGACAAGCCTTTTCCAGAGGCCAATTTGTATTCTCAGAGCTCCAGGCCTAAAGGTACCCAATAAGCCAGAGCAGTGACTCTCACCTGTAATCCTAGCACTTCAGGAGGCCAAGGCAGGAGGATCCCTTAAGCCCAGGAGTTTGAGTCCAGCCTGGGCAATGTACTGAAACTCTGCCTTTACCAAAAAAAAAAAAAAAAAAGGAACCCAGCCATGAATGAGTAGCCTCAGAAATAGGTGAGGGGATGAGCTCATGAATGGGAAAGTTCAGTCAACACTCTGTGTCCAGGGAGGTAAACTGAGGCAAAGCAATTCCCTTCCTGTCAGATTTAAATGATGGTATAAAACTCACTGCAGACAATGAGGTGGAAGGTGATGAACCTGCTGCTGCCTAAAATGATACAGACCATCCAAACCCAACAGCAAAAGCAGCCAAGGGGCTTCCCTCTGAGTCAACAGCCAGCAAACGGCACAGGGTGAGCCTGGACCGCACACTTCGGGAACTGAGCATGGTAAGAGCAGGGTACCTGGGCAGGAGATGCCAAAGGCAAGCCTAAGTTCTCCTGGCAGCCCTACTCTTCCCAAAGGAGGGTGGGTTCTGAACGGCTAAGCACAGGGGTCTGTTACCAGCGTCTGCACAACAGCTCTGGGAGCCCGAGATGGCGTATTTGTTGAGTCAGTCAGTGCTACTGTTACCCGGTCACTTTCCAACCATAAACCCAAACTTCAAATTTCATCACTTGGGGTGGATTAAGAAATCTGACTTGGCCTTTCTTGGGGTTTAATGTCCTACACGCCTGCATGAACGAAAAACTTTGGCATTCCTATGGAAATATAAGACATTTTAACCTTATCCAGGCAGGATGGTATCCGGATTACTGGTGTCTTGATTGTACTCTTAAATGTGCAGTTTCCCGATGTCCACGGATGTCAAAACAAACAAACAAACATACAAAAAGCATGCACTGCCCTGATGAGGCAGAGACCCCGTGCTCTGCCCTTTCTCTCCTCTACCAAAACAGGTCGCTTCCCCACAGGTCTGTGCTCATGGTCTGGTTCCCAGAATGCCACGTCAGGGCAAATGCGCTTTCTGAATATTCTAGTCCAGTATTAAGAGATGAGGTTGCCTCTGTGCAATTCATACCACAGTTATTTGTGACTTTATTGGAGTCATTAACAGTTAAGTGGGTCCGGGCGCGGTGGCTCACGCCTGTAATCCCAGCACTTTGGGAGGCCGAGGCAGGCAGATGACGAGGTCAGGTGATCGAGACCATCCTGGCTAACATGGTGAAACCCCGTCTCTACTAAAAATACAAAAAATTAGCTGGGCGAGGTGGCGGGCGCCTGTAGTCCCAGCTACTCGGGAGGCTGAGGCAGGAGAATGGTGTGAGCCCGGGAGGCGGAGCTTGCAGTGAGCCGAGATTGTACCACTGCACTCCAGCCTGGGGGACAGAGTGAGACTCCATCTCAAAAAAAAAACAAAAAACAAAAAACAAAAAAACAAAAAAACAAACACACATGCAAAGAGTTAAGCGATAAACATCCAGGTACAGAGTTTGGTTACTACCAGTGATAGAAGAGTTGAATAATCTTTTTTTTTTTTTTTTTTTTGAGACGGAGTCTCGCTCTGTGGCCCAGGCTGGAGTGCAGTGGCACGATCTGGGTTCACTGCAGGCTCCACCTCCCAGGTTCACGCCATTCTCCTGCCTCAGCCTCCCGAGTAGCTGGGACTACAGGCACCCGCCACCATGCCTGGCTAATTTTTTGTATTTTCAGTAGAGACGGGGTTTCATCATGTTAGCCAGGATGGTCTCGATCTCCTGACCTCGTGATCCGCCCGCCTTGGCCTCCCAAAGTGCTGGGATTACAGGCCCAGTTGAACAATCTTAAAAGAATTCCCAAGTGATTTCAATTATAAAGCCAGGCGTTAATTGTGCGGTCACAGAAATGCTGAACTCATACAAAAGGAAAAGGGATGTTCCTTTTCCATGCGAGCCAGTTTGGGTTTTGTTTTCTTTTTAAAACACTTTTACCTCCATTCATATCTTAAGTACCATCATGATGGTTGGTAACTTTAATTCCTTTAATACAAACAAAATTGGTCCAAAGCACCTTCTAGCCCAGGCGATCTGGGATTTTCTGCTCCAAGATAGAGAGAGCCTTTCTGCTTTTCAGAAGAAAAAGCTGGACCTGCACCAAAGTTTCCTTCTGCGCCTAATGAGAGGCTTGCCGTGCTGTAATAATCACAGAAACACGATGCTGCTCGAAGCGTTTCCCTCAGGAGGAAGAACACTGCCCCAAGAAGTTACCAGCTGAGCACTGCTGAACGTGAGCACAGTCCCAGGTTCTCTCCCGGGCCAGGGGAAGCACCAAGCCAGAACCTCCGAGTGAGTGTCCCGTCAACAGTACCCACAGCCGGCAACAGCACACTGCAAAGTTCAAAGACGTGGATGCCCTCCTCGTTCATGACTAACAACTTTGCATTCTTTCAATCATTCAACAAATATTTATTACACCCCTACTGTGTACCAGGCGCTGCTCTAGCCACTGCAGATAAGGCAGGGGAAAGACAGGCATGGGTCCTGCTCCTGTAACTTAGAGACTAGACGAGAGGGCCTCAGACGGCAGTAAGTGTTGCAGAGAAAATAAAATAGGGTGATGGGGGAGAACGTGACATTGTGAGAGCTACTGGAATCGGATAGTCAGGGAAGGGCTTTTCAACAGGCAACATTTGAGCTGAAACCTGAACTATGGGAAAACAGAAATGCAAAGATTTGGGGGAAGAGAGGGCAAAGGGAGTCACTAGTGAAAAATCAAGGAATGCATTTAGCACGTTTCTGTTGAAAAGCAGGGAGGAGAACCAGTGGAGTCGGAGCAAGGGGTATGAGGAAGAAAGGTATTAAAGCCATGGCTAGAGAGCTAGGTGGACACACCTGACCGGGTGAGGGGCTTTAGGCATTAGAGAGGAGTGATTTGGCAGCCCCCGGGCTGATCGACACCCCTACTTTGAAGACTGGGCACTTCTCCATGCCTCTACCCTGATCCTGGTGTCCTGGTCCACATCTTGTGAGTCCCCCAGGAGCTCTGTCTCTCTAGACGGTACTCCCAACAGTGGAGATGCTCACCCTGAGAGATGTTACAGGGCTCTCAACTAGGGAACCGCATCTCCCCTGCATTTTGGGTCCTCTGGCTAACTTTTGCGAGGCTGGGATCCAAAGACAGAGAGTGTGGCTGCTATTCCTCAGGAAAGAAAATACCAGGAAGGCGCAGGGAAAGGTGCAGCGTCTCCTCCCCCAGCATCTGCCTGGCCATTATGGTCTGGTTCTGCTCCTGGCCTCATTCTCCTTTGTGCTATTACCTAGGAGGTGCTCGACACTAAGGAACATTCTGGGTCATGTAAGACTTGGCGGAAGAACAGCAACCAGCACAGGCTTGCTACGCACCTAAAAACGGGCATGAAACTCTATTTTTATTCACTGAATCCTATGTTCCCAATGATTAAAAGCATCACTTTAAAGACCTTTCATTTTCCTTTCTGGTTGTTTTCAAATGGCCAGTGAGCTTCCCAGTTTTCCAAATTCCGCTCCTCCACCCTCCCCACTACAGTAGTCCACTGACTTGGGGTAACGTACGGGCTCCGGGGGAATCCTACTGAAAGGCATCGCAGATAAAGCTTCGGAACGTCCCGGTAGAAAGCAGGCGCAGCTCTGCGTCTCGGGCATCCCGCACCTGCTCGCTGTCCAGGAGAGCACCCAGCTCCCACCAGGGAGTCCCTCCTATGGGTCATCAGTGGCAAAGACCTCATTTCCCTGACGGGAAGCGTGGAGATGTCATTGTTGGGGGTCTTCCCCAGGTCACGCGACTAGGGGTTGTATCAGCAGGCACTGGTAAGCACAGCCTCTGGCTCCGTGGGGTTGCAGGAGCAGAGTGACATACTACTCAGAGTCCCTCAGTCAGAGGATGGAGAGAGAGGAAGCCCAGGGCAGAAGGAGGACACCAGGCCAGGGAGATACTTCTCTGGTGAATTTTTTTTTTTTTTTTTTTTTTTAAACAAGGGCTGTAGATAATTTCATTGGTCAGCTTCATATAAGCCAGCCTCGTGCCAGCCTTGCTACTGGCAATCAGGAAACCTTCCACACACCACCCCATCTTTGTCTAGAGACTCTAGACACTCAAAAGGAGATGAGGCTTTCACTTTTCCTCTGCAGAGGAGGCAGAAGAGGGGGTCCTGGGATGAGGAACCACAGAGGCTCTCCCTCACAGCAGTCCATTCTTTTTCTTCTTAGGATTTTCCACAGTTGGCAATTGTACCTTTTTTTTTTCCAAGATAGGGTCTCCCTTGATCACCCAGGCTGGAGTGCAGTGGCACAATCACAGCTCACTGCAGTCTTGATTTCCTGGGCTCAAACGATCCTCCCACCTCAGCCTCCTAAATAGCTGAGACCACAGGTGCACACCACTACACCCGGTTAATTTTAATTTTTTTTAAGAAACAGAGTCTCATTATGTTGCCCAGACTGGTCTCGAACTCCTGGGCTCAGGTGATCCTCCTGCCTCAGCCTCCTGAGTAGCTGAGACTACAGGAGCACGCCACCATGCCTAGCTATTTCCTTTCCTTCCCTCTTTCCCTCCCTCCTTTCCTTCCTCCCTCCCTCCCTTCCCTTCCCTTTCTCTTCTTCCTCTTCCTCCTTCTCCTCCTCCCCTTGGCTGCCTCCTCCTTCTCCCCTTTCCCTTCCCCTTCTCCTTCCCCTTATTCTTCTTTTTCGTAGAGATTGGGTCCTACTATGTAGCCTCAGCTGGTCTTGAACTGGACTCAAGCGATCCTCCCTCCTTGGCCTCCCAAGTAGCTGGGACTACAGGAGTGTGCCACCGTGCCCAGCCACAGTTGTACATCTATTTGTTTCCTTATTTATGGTTGGCCTCTCTCCCAAGACTGTAAGCTCCATGACGGCTTGGACTGTAGGGACAGTGTCTGGCATATTCAGCAACAACTATTATTTTTTAAAAGGAGGAAACACAAGACTCTCAGAACCAGGTTCACTTGGTAAACAGCTTCCCCAAGCAAGGAATCCTTGCTTGTGTGCCATCAGTACGTTCCACCTCTCTGACATGCTGGTATAATTTGATTAATTTATTGCATTTATTAAGCTCCCTAGCTTCTCCAGTTCCTCATGTTTGGAGATACATTGATGCTGATGAGGCTGGAGAGCTGGCGGAAGCAAGACGGTAGTCTGTATCCCATACCACAGCTGGCACTCCCTTATGCTTACGTAAGGACTTTAAACATGTAAAAGGCAGATGTTTGGGGTTGGAATTGACAATATGCAAAGCTCAGTAAGAAGATGCAAAAGTCACGGTTCCCATGGTAACCCTCCTTACATCACAGAGCCCAGGCCTACAGGGTCTGCTGGAAAGGTGATCTGAGAAGTAGGACAAGGCTAACTCCTCGGAACCAGCAAGAAACTCTCAAGCCCCCACCTAGGAACTAACTCCCCGGCCTGCTGCCGCTGCTGACATCCCCCTCCAGCACGTCGGGGACCACATGCCACCCTCCTCGCTGGGCTCTCACATCAGCACTACCAGCCAGGGGTTACTCCAGCGAAAGGGAAGGGTCCTGCTCATAAAGGCTGTGTCCCTCCCTCAGGCTTCTGCAGGAGCCCTTCTGCCAAACTCCTCATCCTCCTGTGGGCTTCCCAGGCTGTCCATGTAGAATTACTTGCTCCCTTGCAGTATTAATTCACATAGTTCTCTTGCATGCACATAGTATTATATTTAGGCATTTGTGCATCTGTGATGCTTCCTCAACAGTGAGGCCCACACAGGTATGGACTGTGTCTTGCCCTTTTATCCCTGGCCTCCAGAACAGGATCTGAAGAAGGACCTCAATTTCAAGATGACCTCACATGAATGAATTCAAGATTCTCTCTTGAATCTTGAATATTTTCATCAAGGACTTACTAGAAGGTAGAGAAAGATACTTACCAGGCTTGCCGGAAGCATGAAACAGAGACACAGAATGGCAAACGGGAACGGCGGAGGAATCAGTCTCTGACACAACCTGGCGGGGTAGGATCAACGCACCAACCCAAATCTGGGCTGCATGTGAAAGCCCTGCAGTGGCATCATGCCAACCAACCACACAAGTTCATGGCCATGAGACCTGCGTTAGCAGCAGCCTCAAAAATGGGGAGATGGCCAGATACGGTGGCTCACGGCGATAATTCCAGCACCTCAGGAGGCCGAGGGAGAAGGATCGCTGAGTGCAGATGTTTGAAAACCAGCCTGGGCAATGCAGCAAGATCCCATCTCTAAAAATAATAATAATAATAAAAAATTTAAAAATTAGCTAGGCATGTGTCTGCAGTCCCAGTTACTCAGGAAGCTGACGTGGGGGAACTGCTTGGGTCCAGGAGTCGGAAGATGCAGTGAGCTATGTTCATGCCACTGAACTCCAGCCTGAGTGACAGAGCAAGGCTCCGTCTCTTAAAAAAAAAAAAAAGAGGGATGGAAATGTTGCCTTTGTTGACTGGGGCGTCAGTTACAAGGGTACGTAAGTTTGTCAAAACGAACTGAACTACACACTTAAGATCTGTGCATGTCATGGTATGTAAAAATTTTATCTTGATAGAAAATGAATGAGAAGGAGGTGTGACAGTCTGACTCCATTTTCTGCTCTTTAACTGCTGACAGCTTTTTTTTTTAAGCCCCATCCCTCCCTCTTCCCTTTCTGCCCCACATCTGGGCAAGCTGATAAGAAAGTCTGAATGCTGTCCCGCTTGGCTGCGGCAGAAGGTTCAAACCATGCAAGCGCTTGCCCACACGGAACCCTCGCCCAAACCTAACCCCTAATCCCCAAACAATCCCCAGACCGGGCTCCTTTCCCTTCCCTCTCTTTCATTTTCAGACCAGCTTGAGAAGCCAGCCCTGCTCTCTCCAGAAAACCCTATTATGTGGTCTCAACGTTCAAATCAAATTCTGGGTGGAGACCATCCCGGAAATGTGGAGTGGCCACAACGAAGGGCACACACAGAGGATCTGGTGCCACTGCAAACCCGGTGTCTCCAGCAGGACGCGGCCATCAAATAAGGGCTTGGCGCAGCTCCATCCGCAGAGGCATGGCTCCCTGGTTTCACGCAGGGAGCTGAAAACAGCCCCGTACTCTGCCCTCCGGTTTGTGTCTGCCCCTCTCCCGGTGCCCAGCTCTGAAGCACGGTCTTCACGCCTGGGCCCCCTGTATTTGAGGGGAGCAGAGACCAACCGCTGTGCATTCAGAAGTAGGTATCTGGAGAGCGGGGAACCCAGAAATATTTCCGCCGGGGAGCACATGCGGAAGCCAGGACTGTTTCCCCTGATGGAAAGCTCTTTGAATTTGTAAAAGAAAGGATAAAGGCTTCTTCATTGAGGTCGAGAGTTGCAGCATCAAGAGATAAAAGCAGGTCTTGGAAAATATAAGAAAGAGTTTTCTAAAATATGTCTGAAGATGGAAGAGGTTGCTCTAAGGGTGGCAGCTCCCTGTCCCTGGGCCTTCACATAGTTCCCACTGGACAACCCCACACTCCAGGGAGGCCATGGAGGAGATTTGAGAACTCATGACGGGGCCGGGAACAGTGGCTCACGCCTGTAATCCCAGCACGTTGGGAGGCTGAGGCGGGCGGATCACGTGGTCAGGAGACCAAGACCATCTTGGGCAACACGGTGAAACCCCGTCTCTACTAAAAATACAAAAATTAGCTGGGCGTCGTGGCTTGCGCCCGTAATCCCAGCCACTAGGGAGGCTGAGGTGGAAGAATCGCTTGAACCAGGGAGTCAGAGGTTGCAGTGAGCGGAGATTGCACCACTGCACTCCCGCCTGGGTGACAAGAGTGAGACATCGTCTCAAAAAAAAAAGGAACTCATGATGGGCTCGTACCTCAGAGTTTTTCCAGACCCGAAACGCTCTGACCCAATTCAACAACTCCCTTATCTCCACTAAAAACTGCAGTGTTCAATACTCTGACCAGAAAAGGATATGGAAGCTCAAGAACTGGTTTTCAGTCACGTCCTATTTACACTTGACTTGAACACTGGCCAAAGGATCAGTCAGCTGAAGAGGCCTGCGTGTGTGAAGGAGGAACGCTGAGGGACACAGCCCTCAGAATGGACACTGCCAGCTTATGAGTCCACTAATCAATTCCAACAGGAAAACCCTAAAAACAGAAACAAACCACAGGCAAACAGCCCACACCGAGAGGTAAGCAGTTTCCAACTGGGAACTCAATTTCATCCTGCCTGTGAGAAAAGCACAAAAAAAGTGACTTTCCAGATTTCACTTATACCGTAGAGATGTGGTACAAATTTAAAAACGAGTCACAATTAACAAAGGATTTCCTAAGTGTGGTGCTGAGCCAGGAAAGCCTGCCCTGTGTCGCTCATGCTATGACTGATGTGTGGACCCTGAAGACGCCTCCCCGTGCTCCCTCAGGCCTTTGCTTCCTCCTCTCCCTCCCACTGTCTCCCGAACACAGGCAGACTCCAGGCCGGGACTGCACACTGCAGGCAGAGTCGGGCCAGGGTGAGGCTGAGTGACGGAGTGCCTGGGAAGGGACAGAAGAATCTCTGAGCGGCCCCAAGCAGTGGGGTCCCAACACAGCACCCCTGACCCGTCATGGAAGGAGGGGAGCAAACAAGAGAGGCAGGGAGGGAGGCAGCGACGTAGCAGGCCTGGGGTGGTCTGGCTTGTGCACAGTCATTTCTAACTCCAGATCCCCGTCTCTGCACTGACGCCAGGGGCGGTGAGTGGCACACTCAGTCCCTCAGGTACAGGAAAGATCCCTTCCATCCTGGGGACCCAGCTCATGAGGGCCGAGGAGGAAGGAGCCACAAAGCTCTGGATGATTTATCCCTCTGGCCTGCCTGGTCCTTAGGACACACTTCCTTCGGCTGCAGCCTCCCTGATTCCCGAGCTGTTTCCTGCTGCTTTTCTCATTTCACGAACTTCTTTTGAACAATTTCCTGTTCCTTTTTCTTTCTATGCTCCTCTTCCTGGCTCTGCAGCCCTTGGAAAGAAGCAAACAAACAGATAAGGGTCAGCATCCGAGGCCAGCCCCAGGGCCCTTCCCAGCCGTCTCTGGAGCGTGATGTGGCCCCGTCTGGCTAGGAGCAGCAGATGGCGGTGGCCGGAGCACCCTGTGCCACGGAAAACGTGACCAGGAACACGGGTCTGACAGCTCTGGGTGCACACAAGCCAACGGGAAAGGCGCCCACTGCCCCCACCCCTGCAAACACGCGCCTGCTCGCCAGGAGCAAGGGCCGCGCGGACCCTCCTTGGGAGAAGCCTCAAGGCCTGTCCCTATTCCTGCCTCAGGATTGTGCGCATGAGGGATCCTCAAGGCCACTGTCGCCCAGACCTTTAGCTATAGAAAAGTAAATGGTATGGTTCATCCCTTCTTGGCTAATGAGGGTTGACCACAAACCAAACTATAAAATGCCCAACTGATTTCAAGGAAGTCAGTTCAGACAAAGGGCTAAAGGGTGGTGACTCCAGGCCGTGAAAGGGAAAGGCAAGGCCAGAGCGTCCAAGCCTTTGATGAGGCCCACCTGTGGCCAGGGGTGTAGACCTTAGAGAACATGTTCTAAAAAGAAATAAAGGTACTTTATTTGAGAAGTCGGTGCTTGAGAACACTGTGCTTCTCCTGAGGACGGACTTGCTTCTTTCTCTCTGACAATGACAGCTCCATAAAGGTGACAATCTCCCTTTTCACACCGGCTACGTGGCTGAGGGGCTTAGGAGCGTGTTTGGCCACCAGGTGTGCCTTTGTGTCTTTTAGTATGAGGCTCACACTTTCATCTTCTACACATTTACCCCTGGCCCTGAGTCTCTACTTGGTTTTGTTTTTTTTTTTTTTTTACCTTTGTGTCATTTTAGTGAACACCTCAAATTCTCTGAGGACTGTGGCAGGGGACTGAGGAAGTGGATGATAATAAATATCCACAATCATGGTGTGTGCAGGTAACACTGCTTGAGTGCTTACTGTGTACCAGGTACTGTTGGAAGCTGTTCCTGTATATATGCTCACTTGGTGCTCACAACAACCCTGGCGCTAGGTATATTTCCGTGGATACTATATCCTCCTGTGTGCTGGATCCTCTCACCCTCATTTCAGAGGAGGAGTCTTGGGCCCAAGTGGTTAAGTGTCCACAGGTGGTATCTGGCAGTGCTGAGGTTAGCACCCCAGCTGTTCCTCCCCACGGCTGATACCCTTAACCACCGTGTAATACATGGAAGTAAGAGGGGAAGGTGAATGAGTGGCCTAACCCACGGACAATGGGTAAACTGCCCACGCTAAAGTCAGAGGTTAGTTCCTAATGAGCTTTCGTATTTTTCTTGAGAACGCTAGTCACCCAAGATCTCCAATAAAATATGCTACTACCAACACACCTTCTTCCCATCTCAACAAACGCTCCAGTCCTCTGGTCCAATTCCAGAGCAGTATGACTAAATACTGCCATTTGTTGAGTCCTTGCCTCGTGACAGACACTGTGAAGGGCCGATTTATTCATTTATTCATTAATCCAAGACCCCCAAACCTAGTCACCATCTTTCCAGATACTGTGCCAGCCCCTGAACGGGGAGTGTGCTCCTGGGCAAGTCATTTAACCCGTCTGCGTGGGATTCTCTTGCCTTTAAGATGGGAAACGACTGTATCCACCTTCCTACCTTATATGGTGGTGGTGCAGGTGAGGAATCAGCACCTGTAAAGCACTAAGAATAGTGACTAACCTCTAATAATTGCTCAATTAATGTCAACCGGCACTGCTGCTGCTGCTATCACCTGACGAGGACAGCTACATAAAGCAACTTGTTTATCTAGGGAAAGTAATCGTAGCAGCTTTTACTACACAAGAGACTGGAAGGTAACATCTCCATTCTAAAGGTTCTAAGTTTCATTCTCCCAATAAAACAATTAGTCCTGTATGCAGACGGACAAGCCTCAGGGCCACAGAGCCAGACTCACTAGATGAGCACAGCCTGTTACTCACGCTGCCAAAAGCTTATAAACAGCCCCGTGGAGGAGAAAACATCCTGCTTGTTTTTCATTCTCCCTCCTCCCCCCTCCCCCGACGCTGAAACCTAGCAATGAGCCAAGGTCTGCTTTCACCATCAAGAGTGTAGGTCTTAATACACAAAGTCACTGAGGAAAGGAAGGAAATTAATAAAAAGAACAAAAGACCTTACGTTTTTCATCCCTTTATGTGAAATCTATTTTTTTCTCTCAACAATAAAAACAACTGCCTCCCTCTAAACAGTAAAGATGAAAACGTTTGGCATGGGACTGTCAGAGCAACTCCCTGAACCCCAAAAATTACCGAGAAACTTCTGATGTGCCTGGTGCTAATGTATGTACCAACAATAGAGGAATTCCAAAAGCCATAGAGAGTAAAGAAGACTAACTATGTTATGAGAGCTTACATCATGTTTTCACACACTTCATCTCCTTTCTTTTCTATAAGGCCTTGTGAGGTGCATGTTCTTATCCTCATTTTATAAGTCGAGAAACTGAAGCTCGGGCAGGACCAATAATTGATGAGTTCATATAATGAGAAAGCAAGAATGGGGTTCAGGTTTGGGGTTCTAAATTCATTACCCTGTTCCCCTCGCTGTGTGTGATGTGGTTTGGCCGTGTCCCCACCCAAATCTCACCTGGAATTGTAATTCCCATCACCCCCACGCATCGTAAGAGGGACCTGCTAAGAAGTGATTGGATCATGGGAGCGATTTCCCACACGCTGTTCTCGTAATAGTCAGTTCTCACGAGATCTGACAGTTTGATAAGCATCTGGCATTTCCCCTGCTGGCACTCAGTGCCCCTCCTGACCCCTGGGAAGAAGGTGCCTGCCTCTCCTTTGCCTTCTGCCATGACTGTAAGTTTCCTGAACAATGCGGAAGTGTGAGTGGAAACCTCTTTCATTTACAAATTACCCAGTCTCAGGTATTTCTTCGTAGCAGTGTGAGAACAGACTGATATGGTGTGTCTCCCACTGAACTCTTGGGATTCAGGCTAGGATTGGTCTGTTCTTGGGCTCTCTGAAAAATTGGCTTCCATCTGTTGTGGCCACTGCAAGAAGGTCTGGTTCTAGGAATCCAAAAAGGTCAGGTCATTTTCAGGAATCCAGGGGACTCAACTCCCTCCAGAATGATCCAAAGCTCTGCTATGGTTGCAAACAGGAAGGAAGTAAAATTACCAAGGAGCCCAGAACCCAATTGTTACCCACCCTGGTCCCCAGGAAAGGGGCAATTTGGGACCAACTAGGACTCCACCCCTCAGTACTCGAGGACTTGAAGGGAACTAGTGCGAAGGCTGAATGGTCAGAAAAGAACTGGAAGGCCCGACACTTCCCAGGATCGAAGGGCCGTGTGATCCACGTGGCAGCCCTAGACCATCTGCGGGGCATGTCACTGTGAGAGAAGAACACCGCCTTAAATTCCGGAATGAAAATCTTCTGTTAGAATACGGGCTGAATTTATCGTCTACAAAGGAAGAGAAAGAGAAAAAGAAACACAAATGGCCTAGTTTGTGCAACACTGTCCAGCATACTTAAACTCATGTAATCAGCACCATTGAGCTACAAGCAAAGGCAACCACCACAGCCAGATACACAGCCGGGCCCTGCACAAGGACCAGCGTGTAAGGGCCTGTGTCAGTCCTTTCATTAAGAGTGAGTTAATTCGGTGTAAAAGAACAATGGAAAAGCTTGGCAATTGCTTCACTGTGACAACAGACTACATACATTTTTCATTTCCAAAATGCTAAATGTGACTGGCTTTTAGCCCAATATGTGGAGCTCTCTCCATACCTCAGTGGACCTCCTTTTGGATTTCAAGCTGCCAAACACCTTTAGATCATAACAAGGGGCTAACTGAACGGCATGGTCTTTAAACCAAAAACGTGATTAAACCTTTGCCTTTAAACCGAAAACATGATTAAAATCCCAACTCACCTTGTTGGCTGACACCATACCTCAGACTATCTTAATAAATGGCCTCCTAATTCTGGAAGTTTAAGAAAACCCTCAAAATGGTTTGGAAGAACCCCCCAAGGAACGTGTAAGTCTCCCTGATTAGGTCTACTTACCCAGAAACAAGGTCTCCTCAGGATTCACCAGAGAACCAACAGAATTCCTTCCCCACCCGACACACTTCCAATATTTGAGTCTATCATAGACACAGTAGGCTGGGAAAATATTCCAGGGAACTTACCATTCCAAAAGAAGTGACTACTTCAATTTGGAAAAAAATCTGAGTTCCCTTTCAGGTCAAATCATTCTCATTCATCTTTACCAATAAAATGGTCTACATTGAAAAGGTAAGTTTGATCCCCGCATCATCAATCATCCTTTCAGTTTCATTTGATCAAATGTTGGGTATTTATACAGCTCATTTTACAAACCATACAAACCAGAAGGTAGAAGTGAGGAGGGCCTGGCACCCCTTAAGTCTGCCCTCTTGCAGAGCACTGACAGCTCCACAAATGACCTCACTCCCATTAAAGAAAAAAGAAAAAAGAAAGAAAAGAAAGGAAGGAAGGAAGGAAAGAAGGAAGGAAGGAAGGAAGGAAGGAAGGAAGGAAGGAAGGAAAGAAGGAAGGAAAGAAGGAAGGAAAGAAGGAAGGAAGGAAGGAAGGAAAGAAGGAAGGAAGGAAGGAAAGAAGGAAGGAAAGAAGGAAGGAAGGAAGGAAGGAAAGAAGGAAAGAAGGAAGGAAGGAAGGAAGGAAGGAAGGAAGGAAGGAAAAGAAAAAGAAAAGAAAAGGAAAGGAAAGGGGAAGGAAAGAGGGCGCTGGAGAACAGGGAAGAAAGGTCTGTTCTGGGAAACAGAACAGGCGGGGGTTTTGGAATGCTCAGTGTCTTTGAACTTAGACTAAAGAATGGAAAAAGCAGCTCAGGGAATGTTCCATCATGATCATCTGATTGCTGGAACATGAAACTTGGAGCACATCTGCAGTGAAATGGGGGAGGAATAAAGATACTGAAAGGACATTCTCCAGAACCATGAGGACAGAAAGACTTGAGCAGAAAACAGGCCACTGGTACTTTGGGGTCCTGCTTCAGGAGCAAAACGATGGTCCAGAGAGGTTTGGGGCTGGTTTTTGTTTTTCACTTTGATTTCTGAGGTCACTGAAGGACTCTGGGTAATAAGGTCAATCTGTGATTTATAAAAACCAGCTTTCTGACTTAAGAGCTGCGGCACACATTAGTTTAGACCCTGAGGTCATGTTAGTCACTGGTGTTGGGCTGGCCTGGCCTGAGGAGCAGGTCGACACCCCCTCCGGGTGCTGAGGGACACAACGGGGACAGTATCTTCACTTTCTTCCTTCCAGTCCTTCCTGAGTGCCTGCAAGTGAGCCCTAACCCTGACTTCTCTAAAAGAGGCTCACACCCCCATCTACATACCTGGACACCCCCCCACCTCCTTGCACACAGACCAGAGGCCTCTCCCTCCCCTTTCCCACCTCTCTTCAATCACTTTCACTCAGACCTTTCTTCTCCTGTGAATGCTGCCTGCTCCCTTGGCCCTCCCTTGGCTCTGAAGACCAGCCCACAACTTTCTGGCTCCAGGGTCCCTGGGACACCTACCACAAGCTCTCAACCTCCCCTCTCACCTAAGAAGTCCAGGCACTTTGCTCCTAAGTGCCTGGACCGCCTCCTCAGCTGCCTTCTGCTGCATGATCAAGTTTCCCCAGAACTGAAAGCCACTACAGCGCTGTTCCCAGACGTGTCACTCCCCTCTTCAAAACCTGCCACTGCGGTTCCCTCACCACAACCCGACAAACGGAACTCCTCACTGAGCTTCACTGTGCTCTCCAGGGATCCTCAAGTCCAGACCATTTCTTCAGGTCCATCCCACAGAAGAACGCATGAAAAAGTACTTAAGTCACCAGATGAAAATGCAAACCATATTACTCCACTGGTTAAAATGCCACCAATGGTTACAAATCCCACTGTGCCCAGGATAAAGTCCCCAATCCCTGGCACAGCTTTCAAGGTCCTGAATAGCCTGACCCACCCACCCCTCCAGGCCTGGGTGTGCTCTAGGCAGCTAAGGCTTCAGCTTCCAGGGCACATCAAGCTCCTTTCACCTGCAAAGCTTTTCCACTCACTATGCTCTCGGCCTCAACTACTCTTCTTCCTCTGTGTCTTGGCCTGGCTAAGTCCCACCCATTTGTCTCACCTTAAATGTCATGCTCTGGAGGAAGCCTTTAGTAACAATCCCCCACACACACCCTGAATCCCCCATCGGGCAGCACCTGGACTTCCCCTTCATCGCCCTTATTGCAGCTGTTCCCGTTACCTGGCTAATGTCTATCTTCACTGTCCATTCCATGAGGACAGAGACTGACTCCATCTGTTTTTCTAACCCCCATGTCCCTAGCACCTAGGCAAGATTTGGCTCACAGGTGAAACTGAATAAATCTTTGCTGCATGAGTGACGTGCTGGTGGTAACCTCTCCATGGACCTGGGTCCTCTAACCCACAACACTGGCTGAAGCTTTTTTTTTTTTTAAACAGAGTCTTGCTCTGTCACCCAGGCTAGAGTGCAGGGGCGTGATCTCAGCTCACGGCAACCTCCACCTCCCGGGTTCAAGTGATTCTCTTGCCTCACCCTCCTGAGTAGCTGGGATTATAGGCACCCACCACCGCACCCGGCTAATTTTTGTATTTTTAATAGAGATGGGGTTTCACCATCTTGGCCCAGCTGGTCTCGAACTCCTGACCTCGTGATCCACCCGCCTTGGCCTCCCAAAGTGCTGGGATTAAAGGCGTGGGCCACCATGCCCGGCCAGTTGAAGCTTTGCTTCTCACTTCACCCAACTGTCTCTTCTGTGTCCCTTCTCTTGACACCAGCCTCCACTGTTATTATTAATATTCATTCGATTTTTTTTTTTTGAAAATTCCAATTTATCTGTACAGTGCTGTGAGGAGCCCTAAGACTACAGTCAATCAATCAGACAGGCAATCTCCTCCTAATAACTTGTCCTAGTGTTTACTGGAGCGACTGAAGAGCTGAAACATACAGAAGGGGAAAGAAATGGGATTCCACCCCTGGAAATTATGCCTTTAAGCTTCTTTGATTTTAATTGCTTCGCATGCATATTGAGGTGGAGTCCCAGTTGATTGAAACTGTTGTCATCTGCAGCTAGAAGTGAGTGATTCAGGCTGCATTCCACTGAACATGCTCTTAATATTACGGAAAGACCCAGGGCTGAGGACATGCCTGGTCATGATTAACAAAGTTGTGCATTTGTAAATTAGATGAATTCCAGGAAATATTTAAAAACTCCCTTTCTTCCTAAACACTTCAAAGAGGTGTCCTTGTTTATTTTCAACCTTTTACTCTCAACCTTTTTTTAAAACATGTAAATCCCTCCTCTCTCACGAAGGCTCTACAAAAGAAAGCCACTGTGATATGAAATCCGTCCAAAGACATGAGTTCAATTAACATCTCAACGAGCTTGCTTGGCTCTACATTTAGACGTGAGAGTAAACATCTGACTCTGGAGAAGGACTCATCCCAGAGACACCACTCCTGAACAGGAAAAAAGTCTAGAGGATGGAATTAAATTAGTTTAGCTCCCAAAAGAATAGTTAATAGAAATAGTCTCTAGCCAGTTAGCCACACATACAGGACTTGCTCTTTACTCCTTGGAGAAGAAAATCCAGGGAATGAGGCTGAAACAATCCTCTGTGCTGCCCAGAGGTAGGGCTCGAACACCGGACCAAATTGAGGACTAGTGAAAACAGGTCTGGAGTGGAAGCAGCTTTCCATAAGACACACCCGCTAATGTGCCATGTCAGCTTACCATTGCCATGGCAACACCCAGAAGTTACTGCCCTTTCCATGGCAATAACCTGACAACCAGAAGTTACCACCCTCATCCTAGAAATTTCTGCATAAACTGCCCCTGAATTTGCATATAATTAAAACGGGTATACCTATGAGGGCAGAATTACTGCTGAGCGGATACTCTAGGCAGGCTGAATACTCCAGGTGCTCCTCAAGGAGCAGGACTCCTCTGCTGCTGCTGCTGCTGCTGGGTACTGGCCATTTCAATAAAAGTTGCTGCTTAACACCACTGGTGCACTCTCGAATTCTTTCCTATGAGGAGCCAAGAACCGTCCTGGGCTAAGCCCCAATTTGGGGGCTTGCTTGTCCTGCATCGTAACTGCTAAGCTCCCGTATTTGTCCACTGTGTGGTATCTCAGAATCATACTCTTAAGGTTGAATGGCAACATTTCTTCCAGTTTCCACACCACTGCTCCATTTCCCCCACAGCCAACTTTGTGTAAACATTAAGCACTTACACTAAAATTTTGTGACAATATGACAGAGATGCAGAACCAGGAGGTGCAGCCTCATACAGTAACATCCGATGGGTATGGGTTTAAGCTCTGCTCTAGCTTTCACCAGGTGTGTGATCTTGAGTCACTAGATTTCTTTGAGCCTCATTTTCCTCACACAGTGATAACACCAAAGAATAAGAATACCCATATCCATTAAGCACTTACTATGTGCCAGTCACAACACTGAGTAATTTATATTGATTAACTTATTCAAATCTCCCAAGAACTTCATGAGGTGGATACTATATTATTTCCATTGATATAGTAACATATGTGACGTGCCCACTAAGCTACACAGACACAGGGCAACCTCTAGGAATCCAAGGCTTAATTTGGTTTTAAAATAAAAACCAAATTATTAAAATAAAAACAAAAGATTAAAAAAGTACCAAGTACTTAAAAAAAAAAAAAAGTACTAAGCAAAGCCATCAATGACCACACATTGCAAGTGAGACAGACATCATAACTTGTCCCAGACAAGTTACTAAACAAACAAAACAGCAACAACAACCATTAGAGGGCAAATACCAGAAATCGGAGTTTGATATAATATCAAAACATCCAATTTTCAACAAAAAGAGTTATAAAAGATGTAAAAAATAGGAAAGTGTGACCCACACTCAGGAAATAAAGCAGTTAATGGAAACTTTTTTTTTTTTTTTTTTTTTTTTTTTTTTGAGACGGAGTCTCGCTCTGTTGCCCAGGCTGAAGTGCAGTGGCCGGATCTCAGCTCACTGCAAGCTCCGCCTCCCGGGTTTACACCATTCTCCTGCCTCAGCCTCCCGAGTAGCTGGGACTACAGGCACCCGCCACCTCGCCCGGCTAGTTTTTTGTATCTTTTTAGTAGAGAGGGGGTTTCACCGTGTTAACCAGGATGGTCTCGATCTCCTGACCTTGTGATCCGCCCGTCTCGGCCTCCCAAAGTGCTGGGATTACAGGCTTGAGCCACCGCGCCCGGCCGGAAACTTATTTTTTAATGTATCCAGATGTCGGATTTAGCAGACAAATGCTTCAAAGCAGATATTATAAATACATCCAAAGAACTAAAGGAAAACATGTTTAAAGAATTAAAGGAAAGCATGATAATAATGAATAAACAAAGTGTTTCAATAGAGACCTTTTTTTTTAAAGAACCAAATGAAAATCCTAGAGTTAGTTCAATAACTGCAATGAAAAGCTCACTAAAGGGACTCAACAGAAGATTCAAGATGGCAAAAGAATCAATTCACTTGTACATAAATAGAAATTATCCAGTCTGAAGAATAGAAAAAAAATCGAAGAAAAATGAACCAAGACACCTGTGGGGCAACTTCAAACATACCAATATACATGCAATGGGAGACCTAGAAGGAGTGGAGAAAGACAAAACAGGTGAAACAAATTTATAGGAAAAAATGACAGAAAATTTCCCAAACTTGATGTAAAACATTAATCTGCACATCCAAGGAACTCAACAGACCGCAAGTAGGATAAATACAAAGAGGTCTATACCTAGACACAGTATAATCAAACCTGTGAAAGACAAAGAGAAAAAAAAAAGTCTTGAAAGCAGCAAGAGAAAAACAATTCGTTGTGTACAAAGGCATTTCAATATGATTAATGGCTGCCTTCTCATTAGAAACAATGGAGACCAGAAGGCAATGTGATGACATATTCAAAGTATTGAAATCAAAAAGAAAACATTAACCAAGAATTCCGTATCTAGCAAAACAATTCTTCAAAAATGCAAAAAAGAAAAAAAAGAATATTTCTGTATAAACAAAGACAGAGAACAAACTGTTTGCAGATTTACCTTGTAAGACATACTAAATGAAGCTGGGCATGGTGGCTCATCCCTGTCATCCCAGCACTTTGGGAAGCCAATGCAGACAGATCACTTGAGGTCAGGAGTTCAAGACTAGCCTGGCCAACATGGTAAAACCCAGCCTCTACTAAAAATACAAAAGTTCACCAGCCTTGGGGGCGTGCACCTGTAGTCTCAGCTACACAGGAGGCTGAGGAAAGATAATCACTTGAACCCAGGAGGCAGGCGTTGCAGTGAGCCAAGTTGTGCGGCCGCACTCCAGCCTGGGTGATGAAGTGAGACTCTGTCTCAAAAAAAAAAAAAAAACTAAATGAAATCCTTCAGGCTGAAAGGAAATGATGGCAGATGGTAACTTGTGTCCTCCACGGGAAGAAATAAAGTGCACCAAAAATGTTAAATATATGTACTAATATAAAAGACTGAATATATTTTTCTTATTTCTTAACTGTTTAAAAAGATGTGTAAGTTTGGATAAAGCAGAAATTACAACACTGGGTTGTTGGGTTTATAACATATATAAACATAATAAATATGAAAAAATAGTATGGAAGGGGGAAAGAATGGTGCTTTATGGGAGCAAACTTTCTGTTTTATAGGAATTAAGTTCTTATTAATCTGAAGTAAATGGTGATAAATTAAAATGCATATTGTGAGCCCTAGGGAATCACAAAAAAAAATTTTTAAATACAGTTAAAAAATCAAAAGAAGGATTAAAATGGTACACTAAAATATATGTATTTAACATAAAAGAAGGCTATCAAAAAATAACAGCGGTATGAAAAAGGAAGAAGGCATACAGAAAAATAATAACAAAATGTCAAATGTAAACCCAGCCAAATCAATTAATTATATTAAATATGAATGATCTCAACATTCTTAAAGAAAGGCAGGGGGGAGGCCGAGATGGGCGGATCACGAGGTCAAGAGATCGAGACCATCCTGGCTAACACGGTGAAACCCTGTCTCTACTAAAAAAAATACAAAAAACTAGCCGGGCGAGGTGGCGGCGCCTGTAGTCCCAGCTACTAGGGAGGCTGAGGCAGGAGAATGGCCTAAACCCGGGAGGCGGAGCTTGCAGTGACCTGAGATCCGGCCACTGCACTCCAGCCTGGGCGACAGAGCGAGACTCCGTCTCAAAAAAGAAAAAAAAAAAAAGAAAGGCACTGTCAGATTGGATTTTTAAAAAGTATACTCAAACTACAGTTGACCCTTGAACAACACAAGTTTGAACTGTGTGGATTCCCTTAAATGTGAATTTTTTTTCAATAAAAGTTATACCAAGTGTGCCTACCTCTCCTACCTCCCCTTTTACCTCCTCCACCTCTGCCACCCCTGAGAAAGAAGACCAATCTCTCCTCTTTCTCTTTCCTCTCATTCTATTCAACATGAAGATGACAAAGATAAAGATCTTTATGATCTGCTTCTATTTAACAAATAGTAAATATATTCTCACCTTCCTTCTGATTTTCTTAAAAAATTTTTCTTTTCTCTAGTTTACTTTATTGTAAGAATACAGTATATAATCTATGTAACATACAGAATATGTGTTAATCGACTGTTTATGTTATTGGTAAGGATCCAAGTCAAAAGTAGGCTATTAGTATTTAACTCTGGGGGAAGTCAAAAGTTACGGGGGGTTGGCACCCCAACCCCCATGTTGTCAAAGGCCAACTGCATATGCTATCTACAAATGACACACTTTAGATTCAAAGA
Organism: Theropithecus gelada; assembly: GCF_003255815.1. Classification (NCBI taxonomy): domain Eukaryota; kingdom Metazoa; phylum Chordata; class Mammalia; order Primates; family Cercopithecidae; genus Theropithecus; species Theropithecus gelada. The sequence continues at coordinate 191,537,471 of NC_037669.1, forward strand.
CACATACAGGTTTAAAGTTTTAAAAAATGGAAAAAGCTACACCATGCATACAATAACCATACAATAGCTTGAGTAGCTGTATTAACAAGAGACAAAACAGACTTTGCAACGAGATCATTAAAGATAGAGACATTTCAGGCCGGGCGCGGTGGCTCAAGCCTGTAATCCCAGCACTTTGGGAGGCCGAGGCGGGTGGATCACGAGGTCAGGAGATCGAGACCATCCTGGCTAACATGGTGAAACCCCGTCTCTACTAAAAATACAAAAAACTAGCCGGGCGTGGTGGCGGGCGCCTGTAGTCCCAGCTACTCGGAGGCTGAGGCAGGAGAATGGCGTGAACCTGGGAGGCGGAGCTTGCAGTGAGCCGAGATCGCGCCACTGCACTCCAGCCTGGGA